>NC_086328.1:14839104-15079104 GCF_036172605.1 Pelobates fuscus
TGGGAGCGGCCAAGACAGGGACATTAACAAGTGCATCTTTCAAGTGTTGGAATGCCTGCTCACACTCCGGGGTCCAGGTTACTTGGTGGGGAAGGTTTTTACGTGTCAGGTCAGTGAGGGGTTTGGCCAGGGCACTATAATTGGGGACAAACTTCCGGTAATACCCTGCTGTCCCTAGGAAGGCTAACACCTGGGTTTTAGTTTTCGGGGTAGGCCACTGTGATACCGCCTCTACTTTGGCTGGTTCCGGCTTTTGTTTACCACAGCCCACTCTGTGGCCCAGGTACTGTACCTCGGCCATCCCAATGCTACATTTAGCTGGTTTTAGGGTCAAACCAGGCTCCCTGATCCTGTCTAGAACCGCTCCTACATGGGCCAAGTGCTCCTGCCAGGTATCGCTAAATATGGCAATATCATCGAGATATGCGCAGGTATAGCCTTGGAACCCATCTAGGAGGCGGTCCACCATCCGCTGGAAGGTAGCCGGCGCGTTTTTCATCCCAAACGGCATGACCTTAAATTGGTACAGGCCGAATGGGGTGACAAAGGCGGACTTAGGGATGGCGTCCGGGGCCAAGGGAATCTGCCAATACCCTTTACACAAATCAATAGTGGTAAGGTATTGACCCCTGGCCATCCGGTCCAGTAACTCATCTATCCTAGGCATCGGGTATGCGTCGGATACTGTCTTCTCATTCAATCTCCTGTAGTCCACGCAAAAGCGGGTCGTGCCGTCCCGCTTTGGTACGAGGACCACTGGAGAGGCCCAGGGGCTATCCGAGGGCTCAATCACTCCTAACTGTATCATCTCCTCAATCTCTTTGCGCATATTCTCCCGTACCGCTTCAAGGATGCGGTACGGGGTCTGGCGCATGGGAAGTTGACCTGGGGTTTCTACTCGGTGGGTAGCCAGAGGGGTGTATCCAGGTACATTAGAAAAGGTCTCCTGCTTTTCTTGCAGTAGTTGTTGTACCTCGATACGCTCCTGTATGCTCAACCGATCCCCCAATACAACTGCTCCTAAATCCCCAGCCAGCTGTCCGTCCTCTAACAGATCGGGGAGGGGTAGGCTGTCGCCTTCTTCAGAGGTGGGGGCGCAGATAGCTGTCACCTCCTCTGAACGTTCCTGGTAAGGCTTCAGCATGTTCACATGGATCATGCGTCGCCCCCCATTCCCTGTGCAGTGGCCAATTATATAAGTGGTGTCACATCGTTGTTCTACCACTTTATAAGGGCCTTGCCAGGCGGCCTGTAGCTTATCGTGTCGGACAGGTTTTAAAATTAAAACTTTCTGTCCGACCTGAAAGCTGCGGTCCCTGGCGCCCTTATCGTACCAGGTGCGCTGACGCGTCTGAGCTGCCTGTAGGTTTTCCTTTACCGTCTTTGTGAGTGCTTCCAGGCGATCTCCGAGGGCCAACACATATGGTACAATAGGGGTGCCGTCGGCGCTACGGTCTCCCTCCCAGTGTTCTCTAATCAAGTTTAGGGGTCCCCTTACTCTCCTCCCGAATAGCAGTTCAAAGGTGGAAAATCCCGTAGATTCCTGCGGCACCTCCCTGTAAGCAAACAGTAAGTGCGGCAGGAATTTTTCCCAGTCTCGGTGAGTCTCTGCGAAGGTTCAGAGCATCTGTTTTAAGGTGCCATTGAACCGTTCGCAGAGCCCATTAGTCTGGGGGTGGTATGGAGCACTAATTATGGGCTTAACTTTACAGAACTTCCAGAGCTGTTGGGTGACCTCTGCCGTGAACTGAGTGCCCTGATCCGAGATGATCTCCCTGGGTAACCCCATCCGGGAGAAAATCTGCATCAGCGCCTCAGCCACCGTCTCTGCATGTATATTAGTTAAGGCTACCGCCTCGGGGTAGGGAGTGGCGTAGTCCACTACGGTCAAGATGTACCGTTTGCCCGATGGGCTAGGCTTCCGGAAGGGGCCTACAATATCTACGGCAACCCTATGAAAGGGTTCCTCAATTATGGGTAGTGGGTGCAGCTTCGCCTTACGCTTATCCCCCCTCTTTCCTACCCTCTGGCACGTATCGCAGGTATTACAATATCTGCGCACCTCCTGGCTAATCCCTGGCCAGAAGAAACTTTGGGTCAGCCGATATCTGGTACGGCTGACCCCCAAATGTCCGGATAGCGGAATATCGTGCGCTATCCGGAGTAATTTGGTTCGGTACCTCTGAGGTACCACCAGCTGTCTTGCAGCAATGGGGTCTGACCCAGCTATCTGTTTACTCGTCTCTCGGTACAATAACTGTCTGTCCCACACAAATCTTTCCCCCTCCGCCCCCGGTTGGATAGAGGTGACCTTGTCTCGGTATACTTGTAAGGTAGGGTCAGTGATCACCTCGGCTACAAACTCGTCAGGAGGGGCCCAAGGGATACAGTCTAGGGAAGGGGAGGAATCTCTTACCTGGACCTCCGGCAGTGCGTTGTTGTGCTGGGTGCGGGCCTGTTGCCTGGTGACTACTGGGTGTGCTTCCTCAGTAGTTTGGGGCTCAAATGCGGAGGTGAGTTTGCCCAGATCATTCCCCAGAACCACCTCAGCAGGTAATTGCGGCATTAGTCCCACTTCTACATTCCCGAACCCCGCACCCCAATGTAAGTGTACCCTGGCTGTGTCTAGCCAATACACGGCTCCCCCTGCAACCCTGACAGCCACAGTCTTATTAAGTTTGGCCTTGTCAGAAACCAAATGACTTTGAACCAAGGTGATGGTGGCTCCCGAGTCTCTGAGCCCCTGCATAGGCTTCCCTTCCAGATACACGGTCTGCCTATGGTGCTGTCGATTGTCCGCCTGTGCCTGTAAGGGGTTGGCCTCATGCAGCACTTCCCACTGTTCCACAGTCGTGACTGGAACTGCAGAGCTGTAGGGAAGTGGTACCTCGTCCTGGTAGTGGTGCGCTGCTGCTCTCGGTGGTGGTGGTGGAGGCCCTGGTCGGATCCAGGTGGTGCGGTCTCTAGACTGTGGACAATCTCTCTGGAAATGTCCCCACTTCTGGCACCGGTGGCATTGCACAGAAGCAGGTGTGCGGTATCTCGGCTGCGCTGCTGCTGGTGCTGGTGGAGGGAGTTGTCTTGGTGGGGGTTGAGGGTTAGGCGAGAAGGAATTTCCCCCTAGTGGCCGCATGGCAGGTTTAGTACTCACTGCCTTGGTTTGTCTGCGGGCATCCATAAAATCATCTGCCTTTTTGGCAGCCTCGGTGAGGGTGGTGGGGTTACGATCCCTCACCCATTCCTGCAGTTCTGTGGATATCCCCTCATAAAACTGTTCCAATAGCAGCATTTGTAACAAGTCCTCCATGGACCGCGCTTTACTTGACTGCATCCACCCAAGAGCTGCCCTTTCTAGTCGGCAAGCCCACTCTGCGTGCGAATCTTTGTCAGCCTTTTTCAGTTCCCTGAAGCGCCTCCGGTATGCCTCTGGTGTTATTGCATACCGGGCCAGGATAATCTCTTTTACCCGGCTATAGTTCCTAATTTCAACATCTGGTACAGTGCGGTAGGCTTCAGCTGCCCTTCCTGACAGCCGTCCTGCTAATATGGGTACCCACTCTTCCCTTGGTATGTTATGCAGCGTACATAGTCTCTCAAAGTCTTGGAGGAAGGCATCTATATCCTCCTCTGCTTCCACATACGTTTTAAAAGCTTGATAGGGAATTTTGGGCTTACCCTCTTGTGTCACAGCTCCTGCTGCACTTCTTTCCGGTGTTTGTGGTCTCCTTGTGCTCATCACAAACTCCTGCACCTCTGTCATGGTTTTAGAGATGATCTCTGTTGGTGGGTTTTCCCCATAAAAGGCCAGTCTGAATTGTAAATGCCTTTGGAACTCCTCCTGTTCTGTTTCAGGTCTTTGTTCCGTGGCCTGGACCTCCTCTGCTCTGTATTCTGCCATTACTTCGGTGATAAGCGTTGCTTTGGATTTGCTGCTGGCAGAAACACCTTTCGCTTCCAGAAGGTCTTTCAATGTGGTTCTCTTTAGCGTAGAAAGGTCAATCTCCATTAATCCTTGTTCCTCTGTGAGTCTGGATCCCAGCGCTGCCAACCAATGTAGCGGAGTGCTGATTTCTCACAGCTATTCTCCACTTTGGATCCTAGGGAGGCTCATGAACAAGTCATTAGTAAATCCACAGCAGAGTTTCCAGCAGGTAAAAAGGTACAGCAATATCCCCACAGCACTCCCAATAACTGGACGACACACAGTTTCAGGAGTAGAACTGACAATCGTTTATTCCAAGGTTTCTTATAAAGCCTGCTCCCATGCAAGGGAGGGATTTACAGTAATTAGGACAGTAACCAATACAGTGTTTGTTACCTCCCACACATCTCCTCCCCTCAGAGTGAGTCATAATCCCCTTAACTTGCACAGCAATTTACCCCAAACCTGGATGTACCCCTAAACCATCACCTAACATTAATATTAGTAGCCCTGATCTGGGTGACTATAATATCCAAAATTCACCCAGATCGGACCAGTGGTTCGGTAGTTACGGGGAGGTAAAGTTTGACCGACCGCACACGAGTTGGTATCCGAAAAGGGTTCCATAAGATTGGGCCCTGCGGTCGGTCTCCGTTCGGCAGTTAAAACATATATTTATAATTGCCATCCACACTTAAATTCACATAGATGTTAATTCCCTCATTCGATACTTTGTTTCTACCGAATGGGGATTCGTTAGGACTCTCCGTTCGGCAGTTACGGAGCTCTGGAGGTCTCAGCGGTGTTCGGTTGTTTGAGCGTCCGATTTGAGTTCCAGACACTCGACGACCAAACACCGCTGAGATTTTCATGCGTAAGATGGCCGCCGCCACGTGTACGCATGCCGAATGGCGGCCACCCAGATACAATGTTAATGAGCCGGTTAACTTGCGGTTTGGAAAGAATGTGAACTTTAATTGCTGGCACACTTCTCTCTGGGGTGGTCCCTCCGTTCGGTAGTTTCCATAAGCATATGGTACGGATGGAAACTACCGAATAACATACAATTCACATAATACTATACGAATAGCAATTTCAACACAGGCAAAATTATAACGAATACAGTCACACAGGCATTTTGCAGGACAGGCTTACTGCATTCCGCTACATGCTGTATGCTATAGGATAACATTATGGGGGACACAATGCTCCCCCTACTGTGCTGTATGCTATAGAATAACATTATGGGGGGATACAATGCTCCCCTTACTGTGCTGTATGCTATAGAATAACATTATGGGGGACACAATGCTCTCCTTACTGTGCTGTATGTTATAGGATAACATTATGGGGGACACAATGCTCCCCTTACTGTGCTGTATGTTATAGGATAACATTATGGGGGACACAATGCTCACCTTACTGTGCTGTATGCTATAGAATAACATTATGGGGGACACAATGCTCCCCTTACTGTGCTGTATGCTATAGAATAACATTATGGGGGACACAATGCTCCCCTTACTGTGCTGTATGTTATAGGATAACATTATGGGGGACACAATGCTCCCCTTACTGTGCTGTATGTTATAGGATAACATTATGGGGGACACAATGCTCCCCTTACTGTGCTGTATGTTATAGGATAACATTATGGGGGACACAATGCTCACCTTACTGTGCTGTATGCTATAGAATAACATTATGGGGGACACAATGCTCCCCTTACTGTGCTGTATGCTATAGGATAACATTATGGGGGACACAATGCTCCCCCTTACTGTGCTGCATGCTATAGGATAACATTATGGGGGACACAATGCTCCCCTTACTGTGCTGTATGTTGGAAAATAGAAAATCTACAATACAATAACAACAGAAAAACATAGTGCAATAATGCTATAACACTTTAAAATGGTGAGTAAATGCAAAATAGTCACACTCACAAACAAAAATTGATTGTAGGCGTTATCATAAACCTCAGGACTTGCGAAGCATCATGGCAGATATAAAGGAGAAAAAATATATAAAAATAATAGTGCAGAGTATATTTGATAAAAATGAACACTTTAATATACAAACACACTTACAAAATTGAAGTGGAAAACAGGCACATCAATAAATCCAATCTCGGGATCCCTGGAATCAGGAACATCAAAATGACCAATGTCCAGAAAAAAGATGTGAAAATAAAATACAAAATAAAACCAAAGTCAGAAATTCTGCACTAAAATAGAAAGCCCTACGCGTTTTGTTCAGTAACCTGAACTTCCTCAGGGGAAAGTGAATCTCCTAGTCTGCATGCAACGTCCTTCAAGTCCCGATCTTCTTTTAAACTCATCTGAGTTTGGCGCGCAGTAAGTCTCAGCCTATCCACACCATACTTCCGGGTTCGGCATTTTCTATACTTCCGGGTGCGTTCCAATGACGTCACCGGAAATGCGACTCCGGTTTCATTCTTAGACTAAACCGGAAATGATGATGCGTTCCATTCGGCAATTTTGCGTTCCACCACTCGTCAAAGGGGCGGAAAAGGACCATAATATGAAAAAACAATAGTTACCAAATCAAAAATCGATCTCATATCCCATAAGTCACCAGGATATCAATAAACAATAAACAAACCTTCCTCTATAAAAAATTACTAAATGCATAAAGGAAAAATAAAGGAAAAATAAATAAAAATAAAAATAAAAAAATATATATAAAAATAAAAATATAAGAATGAATAAAAAAACAGCTTAAGACATATACATAGGGTCTTAAAGGAACAACCCATCAAAAAGTAAAACAGCTTAAAATGTATATATATCTTAAAGAGACAAATTTATCAAAAAATCATGTATTTAAAGAAAACAAACCAAATCAAACTCTACATTCAGCCCCCTTGGTTGCATAGTTTGCAAGGTGTATATCCAGTATCCCTCTCTTTTCCTCAATAGTAATCCAAGGTCACCGCCCCTTTCGTCCAACGACACTTGTTCAATAACAGTACATTGGAGGGTACTGAAATTGAAGGAAGGGCATTTATTACAGTGCACTGGCACTGAGTGTGTTACCATTTTCTTTTTAATATTGTTTCTCTGCTCTTGGAATCTAATTTTAGCCTTCCTCCCTGTCCTCCCCACATATTGCAACCCACATCCACATGTGATCAGGTATACGACATGTGTTGAGGAACAGGACACCAGACTTTTGATTTTAAACTTCTTTTTAGTTTGGAAACTGCTGAAACTCGAAACAACTTTATGTTGATGGTTGCAACTAATACAGTTGCCACATGTATGGAAACCTATTTTGTTCATAACCTTTTTATTCTCCAATCGGAAAGTGCTAGGTGCCAAGATTTGTTTAAAATTTGTTCCCTTCCTAAAAATAATTTTCGGAATTTGGGGGAACTGCATATTTAAATAGTCGTCTTCAATTAATAGACCCCAGTGCTTCTTAATGATTCTCTGTACATCAAAGGCCTTTGAGCTATATTGTGTATTAAAAGAGAAATCGAACATAGGATTTCTAATGTCCGTCTTTCTTTTATTCACTAGAAGGTCGTTTCTATTTATGTTTCCCACTCTTTCAATTTCTGCATCCAGAAGTTCCAAACTGTATCCCTTTTCTAGAAAACGATTTTTCAAAACATCTGCTTGCGAATAAAACAGATCCAGATCACTGCAGTTCCTACGCATCCTAATAAACTGGCTCTTAGGAACCCCCTTGAGCCAGTTTGGATGGTGTCCGCTTGCAGTGTCAATAAAACTGTTTGAATCAGTGGCCTTAAAAAATGTTTTTGTCTTGATTGCTCCACCCTCAATGAAGATGGATAAATCGAGGAAATCTATACTAGAAATACCTATCTTAGGTGTAAAAACCAAAGAAAGAGAGTTCTGATTAACGTACAGAAAGAACCTTTCTAATTCAACCAAAGGACCGCGCCAGATCACCAGGACGTCATCTATGTAACGCCTCCAGAGCACCAAGTTTGCACCATATGGGTTGTTGGACCAGATAGACGATCTTTCCCAGTGGTCCATAAACACATTAGCATAACTTGGTGCAAACTTGGTGCCCATCGCCGTGCCCTTTAATTGAAGAAAAAATTCCTTGTTGAAACTAAAAAAATTATGGGTTAAAATGAACCGAATAGCATCCTCCAAAAAAAATCGAAAGGCAGGTGTTAGATTAACATCCCGTTCTAGATTATTTCTAACCGCCTCCACACCGAGATCGTGATCGATCACTTTGTAGAGAGAGGTTACATCCAAGGTAGCCCAAACAATGCTCCCCTTACTGTGCTGTATGCTATAGAATAACATTATGGGGGACACAATGCTCCCCTTACTGTGCTGTATGTTATAGGATAACATTATGGGGGACACAATGCTCCCCTTACTGTGCTGTATGCTATAGGATAACATTACGGGGGACACAATGCTCCCCTTACTGTGCTGTATGCTATAGAATAACATTACGGGGGACACAATGCTCCCCTTACTGTGCTGTATGTTATAGGATAACATTATGGGGGACACAATGCTCCCCTTACTGTGCTGTATGTTATAGGATAACATTATGGGGGACACAATGCTCCCCTTACTGTGCTGTATGCTATAGGATAACATTATGGGGGACACAATGCTCCCCTTACTGTGCTGTATGCTATAGAATAACATTATGGGGGGACACAATGCTCCCCTTACTGTGCTGTATGTTATAGGATAACATTATGGGGGATACAATGCTCCCCTTACTGTGCTGTATGCTATAGGATAACATTACGGGGGACACAATGCTCCCCTTACTGTGCTGTATGCTATAGAATAACATTACGGGGGACACAATGCTCCCCTTACTGTGCTGTATGTTATAGGATAACATTACGGGGGACACAATGCTCCCCTTACTGTGCTGTATGCTATAGAATAACATTATGGGGGACACAATGCTCCCCTTACTGTGCTGTATGCTATAGGATAACATTATGGGGGGACACAATGCTCCCCTTACTGTGCTGTATGCTATAGAATAACATTATGGGGGGACACAATGCTCCCCTTACTGTGCTGTATGCTATAGAATAACATTATGGGGGACACAATGCTCCCCCTTACTTTGCTGTATGCTATAGAATAACATTATGGGGGGACACAATGCTCCCCCTTACTGTGCTGTATGCTATAGAATAACATTATGGGGGACACAATGCTCCCCTTACTGTGCTGTATGCTATAGAATAACATTATGGGGGACACAATGCTCCCCTTACTGTGCTGTATGTTATAGGATAACATTATGGGGGACACAATGCTCCCCTTACTGTGCTGCATGCTATAGGGCACGATTATATGGAGACAGTGAGGGGGAAATGAAGTAACAATTTACAGTAATACATCAGAACTGTTTGTAGTCTGTTGAGTCTAATCTGAGTCTGTTTGTAGTCTAATCTGGGTTGTAATATTGTATATAACTGGAGCTTCTCTAAAGTCAGGATATTCTAGATTTGTGTTTAAGGAATGATCTGGATTTGGTTATGTGGTCACATAGACGGACATTATCAGTAAACCGTAAAATAGAGTGCAGGCCATGAGGCCGCCGCCGAAGGAACTTATTGCTGAATCTGTTGGAATTGAAATAATTGGGATTGGAGCAAAGAAAACCTTTCCCTGATCTAATCAGAATGAAGGTATGCCATGCATCTACATTACTTGGTCTCTGATTCTCCTCCTATCACATACTGTTAAACTATGTGGTGGTTATGGTAGCCGATCACAGCTCTCCAATTGCTGCCAAAGGAAGAATCCTTGCACAAGGGGCTTCCATTTATTTCTGAGATAAAACACCAGGCACCTGGAGTGGTGAAGGTATAGCTATACCAGTTGCGGCTGGTGACGCTGCATCTCCAGTCATCTCTATAGAGGAGAATAGAAACTGCAGATCTAATCATGACAGATACATGTTTTCTCTAACACACACTAGCCCTTACAATGCCAAAAGATTTAAGGAGCGCTGCACCTTCTGCCCCTATGGACCAGCCTATTTCGAGCTATACTGGAGTAATGTGATAGAGGCAGGTAGAAGACTTGTAGAATATATTTTTTTTTAAAAAGCTGCATCTTGCCCCGTATTAACACATATACTTAGTGTCCCTTTCATGATTTGGGAATACACCATGTTGGAACAAACATACATTTCTATAGTAATTTCTGGTTGTTTGTTTTTGAGGTGTTGAAATATTTAATCTTGCTGACTACAGAGAGAGGATCCTTACTCTCACCCTTCCCAAAAGAAATAAAACAAAGCTGCTCTAAATTGGATCGAAATGCCATAGACATCGTATAAAAGGAAATGAGTAACATTATATTGGCCTTTAGGCATTGCCGGGAAGTCTAAAATAAGTAGACGCTGCTGCCGAGGAACAATGCTGCATTATTCTATATCTGCTTTTTTTTGTATTTATCTATTTAACATAATATATGATACGCCGCAAGGTATAACGTTCGAGGCCAACACAGGATTTATATATCTACAATCCCAATCATATCTACATTTCCAAGCCATTTCATATTTCTCCACGTTTAATAATCTCCATTGTGGCCATGTTCTATAGAACCCAGTTTTAATTATTTAAACGTCTTACAATGGGGCGTTCCTTTTTAGCAGGATGGAATTATTGCGATTAGTCATAAATGCGCTGCGGGCTATTCTTTGAGCGATTGAGTGTTACATTAACAGTGTATCTAGTTATCGCTTTCAGTAAATGAGTTGTGTGTGTGTGGGGGGGGGGGTGGACTCAACATGTTTTTTTTTCTTTTTAGATCTGCACTTTTTTTAATACAAAAACACAACAGTATGTTGCGGTCTTTTTTTTTTATATATATATATTTAATTTTTTTGTTGTTGACCAAAATCGGTACACCAGGACTGTCTGCTATTTTCCAATGGCTTGTCATGTTCACTAATTAGAGCTGTACTGCACGGTTCACCTTGTTAATTAGAGGGACTTGCACACAAAACCCCTTCGGGGAGAACGAAGGAACAGCCTAGCACTACTGCCCTGAGTAAGCTGCAGTCTGTGAAGTAATCCTTCTCATCTACCTTCTATTTTTTTTATTTGAAATGAATAAATCATTGAGATTTTCCTTGTGGAGTGAGAATGCAAGTATTCACATCTTTGTAAGATGTAAATTATATGTGATCAATAGAATGGGCCGACTGCAGCATTGTGCTTACAAGACGCCCTAATTTACTGCTTGTGAGGGAGTGAAATAAAATAATGAAATCCAGAAAATGACTTGAAATATTTCGTCCCCAGTCTAGTGTTTGATGCCCTTGATCTAAATGGGAAAAGCCGCGTTTCTGCCATTACTTAAATCCGCTTTTTAAACGGAGTCTTATTTTTTTTTTAATGTTAAGTTGTATCTGATGCTTCAATTCAAACTATCTTAAAAAATGGATCCAATTATTTTATAGCTTTACTTTTAACAACTGAAATTGCATGAGTGTTTTTTATTTTTCTATAGTTAGTCTGTACAGTAGAAATTATGCATAGCTCACAATATATATCATTTGAGGCTAGCCTCTTGCAGTCCAATGTATTGTGAAGATATCCGATCAGTGGGCCTTAATATGCCCACTGTGGCACCTTTTCGAGGTTATGAGCTGTGTGCGCATGAGTGCAATCAAATGGAAATCTCACACCGTGACTTCAGAATAGTTGAGCAAATAAAATGCATTGGAACAGGGTTGAGTTGATCCTGGAGGGTTCAAATGTGGCGGTGTAGTGCTAGAACGAAAACAAACGGTTTGTGTGTCGTTTGAAACGTTGCCATATAAGCCACCATCGGCCAAAGTTTGAAGACTTTGTGGCTAATCCTGTTGTTCAAAGAAAGCTCCTTGCCTTCACTAGTGAATCTGTGGTCTTGGGGAGATTACAAAGTCTCCCTTGGACAGACCGACTTTGTGCCTGGTGAAGGGGCATCCCATCTTTGTCTCTTTTGCAGACACATGTGCAGTGTGTGCTCCCTTGCTTGTGTTTGCAATTCCTACTATGATCACAGCAGTAATGATAACTTTCCATCGCAAAATCATAGCATAAGAGGCTCAGAGCAAATAAGGCCTCATCATTGACCACCAGGAATGAGGTGTCTGCTATGCAAGACATTTGGAACTTAAGGATGAAAGACTGGAATTAAATGGGAGAGGCTGAAAACTGTATGTTAGGGAAGGCTGAATATAAGGCTTTGGATTTGGGGGGAAATGACTGGGCATTCTTGAAATCTTACTGTAGTGAGGATATAAAACAGTGGGGCTCTTAAAGAGAGCATATATATTTATTTGGAATGTAAAAAATTGTATTCTTTAGGAAAACACAATATGTGGACAGTCCCATCATAGATGACTTACTCCCATCACTCATAGCCAGCTTTGAGTGCACTTGGGTCTAATTTAACATTTGTTCCTCTCTTTGTAGCTGTATAGATTGATTTTTTTTTAACAGGCAATGCTTTCACCTACATGATGTATAGTATGTCTGCTAGTCATTAAAAATATCATGTAGAGTTGTGACTTAAAACAGGGCTCGACAAATCCCAGGTCGCCATGGCGACTAGAAATTTTTCACTGGCACCTGGGATTTGTCAGCCTTTTACCTAAAGTGTCCGGCTGGGCAAACAAGGAGGCTGGCTGCCGGCCCGCAGGAGCATGGAAGCAGCCAGCTCAGGGAGCGTTTTAGCCGGCCACCCTGGACTGTATGGAGTGGGCCAGCTCAGGGAGCTTTGTTGCCGCCCACCATGGGAGGTATGGAGGCGGCCAGCTCAGGGAGCTTTGTAGCCAGCCGCCCTGGGCTGTATGGAGGCGGCCGGCTCAAAGAGCATGTTGCAGGCCGCCCTGGGCTGTATGGAGGCAGCCGGCCCAGGGAGCATGTAGCTGGCCGCCCTGGGCTGTATGGAGGCGGCCGGCTCAGGGAGCATGTAGCCGGCCGCCCTGGGCTGTATGGAGGCGGACGGCCCAGGGAGCATGTAGCTGGTCGCCCTGGGCTGTATGGAGGCGGCCAGCTCAGGGAGCATGTAGCTGGCCGCGCTGGGCTGTATGGAGGCGGTCAGCTCAGGGGTCATTGAGGTGAGAATGGAAGAGGCAGACAGGGGCAACGTGCTAGGGAGCAGTGATCTTCCTGCAGCTCCTCTCTTCTCCCTCGCGCTGTGTAATAATGCCGGGAGAAGGAATATGATGTCATTCCGCCCCCGGCATCACTGCAGACAGTGTGGGGAGCAGAGAGGAGCTGCAGGAAGATCACTGCTCCCTCGCACACAAGAATAGCAGCCAACCCAGACCCCAGGCGAAGTCCACTCAGCTCTCCCAAAGGTAGGGAGATTGGGTGGATTAGAATTAAAAATATAAATGTGTGAGTGTTAGAGAAAGTGTGTCTGTGTGTGTGTGTGTACATGTCTGTGTGTGTGTGTATATATGTGTATGTCTGTGTCTGTTTAGGTACCTGCCTCCCTCTCCGTTCACATGATTGGTGTTTTTGCTCACCTTTTTTCCCCATGCCGTGCTGTTTTCGCCGTGGCTTGTCCCGCCTCTATAGCTAAGATCTTAATGATCTCAGCCAAGCCAATGCTTTCCCATAGGCATAAGCATTGGGAGGGTATTACGCATGTTCTCTATGGGTAACATTCAGCGACTCCACGCAGAGCACTGACACAGGACTCTCTAGTGGCTGTCTGAGTGACTGTCACTAGTGGTCTTAGTAGGCAGCAATGTAAACACTGCCTTTTCTCTGAAAATGCAGCGTTTACATTGAGAAGGCTACAGAGACTGTAATCTGTAGTAGTTCTAGTGACTATAGTGTCCCTTAAAAAAAACAAAAAACTGGCTCCTATCGTTTTTAGCTGGCCCCTAGATTCCAAACAAATTTGTCAAGCCCTGACTTAAAATGCCTGTTGAAGAGGCATTACATGCAGTTGTGTGAATCAAGATTGATCACATGAAAATCACTTAGAAAGTTATTTCTTTAGTGAGACATTGCACACACTGTCACACGCCGTGTGTGTATATCACTGTTAAACATTTTTCACTATATCGATAAATCTGAGGGATTCACCATGGAATTTTTTTTTACATTTGTATTTACCAAAATAGATGAGCAGAAAATGTAGCCAACTTTACAATTTTACCAGGTCAGCCTAAAATGCCTTACTATTATCACCTGAATATCCCTGTTTGTGTGTTAGAGGCATACTATAGGCACCAAAGCAACTTTAGCTGAAATAAGTGGTTTTGGTGTATAGCTCATGCTCCTGCGTTCTCACTGCTCAATGTTCTACTATTTAGGAGTTAGATCATGCTGTTTTAGTACTTAGAGTGTCCTCTTAAAGGCACACAAAAGGCACAGAGAATAATTAATCTCATTAAAGAGATTTGGGCACAGTGTCCCTGTTCCCTTAATCTCGCAGTTTCCGATTTAGAGAAACTGCAATGTTTACATTAAAGGGTTAAAACACAGCCACTAGAGGTGCTTCATTCTGTTTCACTGAGTTTAACACCATGAAACAACGCTTGATGTGAGGACGTGCAGCGTTTTCTAAACCCTCATAGGAAAGCATTGATTCTAATGCGTGAACGGCGCTCCCCACGCATGCACATTCGGTTCCCTCTCGCGATGACGTCGGAGGCGGAGCCAGCCCAGAGGGATCTCTGCACAGGAATAAGTTACGTGAAAAAATAAATATTTTTGATAGCCAGGGGGTGTGTAGCTGGGGAAGATGTACACTACAGGTGATCCTCATTTTGCGACCTACCTGTTTTACGACGACCCGCACTTACGAACAGCTCTCGCGCGGGGTGGTAAGTGCGAGCCGTCGTGGGAAATAGAGGGATTCCCTGATCTGCTGTGTTCATCTATGTTTGGGGACATTTCCTGGAACATAGACGAATGCAACAGAGCAGGGCATCCCTCTAATCTATGTTCGGGAAATTTGCCTGCACATAGATTAGAGGGATTCCCTGCTCTGGTGCGTTTGTCTATGTTCGGGGAAAATCCCTTAACTAATCACTTACTTACCAATTCGTTCTACGACCAGGTCGAGGAGGAGTACCTGTATAGTATTAGTATACAGCGTTAGCAGAATACAGCTTTAGTGACCCTTCAAGAGTTTGACACTTTGTAGGGTGTTTTCATCCTTTGCATCCCATCAATCGGATTGTTTCATCCCCTTTCACTATCACAGAAACGAGTTTCTGAGTGTGAAATGCCTATATAGTTTTGTCATTCTGGCTGATTGAGTGTTGCGTTTGAGCAGTTGCTCGCAGTTCTATTTTTGTCATGACTTGGATCCAGTTTAAAACCAGTAATTTCAGATTCCAGTTACTGGAAACAGAACGGCATATTTCCCTTTCACCTTTTTGGTTCCAAAATAAAGCTCAGCTAGATATGCTGGAACAGCAAGCCTAGATTAACCCCATACTGACCAGACTGTTTTTTAAGATTTCTTACCGTTAAGGACCAGGGCTGTTTTTACATTTCTGCGGTGTTTGTATTTGGCTGTAATTGTCCTCTTACTCATTTACTGTACCCACACATATTATATACCGTTTGTTTTGTTATTAAATGGTCTTTCTAAAGATACCATTATTTTCATCATATCATATAATATTCTATATAAAAAAAAAATGACAAAATTAGAAAAAAATAAGCACTTTTTCTAACTTTGACCCCCAAAATCTGTTATGCATCTACAACCGCCAAATAACACCCGTGCTAAATAGTTTCAAAATGTTGTCCTGAGTTTAGAAATACCCAATGTTAACATGTTCTTAGCTTTTTTTGGAAGTTATAGGGCAATAAGTACACGTAGCACTTTGCTATTTCCAAACCTTTTTTTTCCCCAAAAAATTAACGAAAGTTACATTGTAACACTGATATCTGTCAGAAATCTCTGAATAACCCTTCACATGTATATATTTTTTAAAAGAAAACAACCTAAGGTATTAAACTTGGGGTATTTTGACTCTTTTCATGCAACCATTTTACCACCAATCTATGCCAAATTAATAAAATAATAATAATTGGTGATTTTATTTTACACCACAGAGAAATTCAAGGGTTATTGCCAAAGAACACCCCAATATGTGTTCAGCAACATCATCTGAGTACAGTGAGACCCCCTATGTATAGGTATGTCAGGTTCTCTGGGGGGCTAAAAAACCTTATTTGGGGGGTGCGCATTCCAGTTTTCCAACTTGGAATTTTCAGATATAGTCACCATGCACCCATATCCAATTTGAGACATTTGAAGCTGGCCAATGTAATTTACCCCAATCAAATCATATCTTTTTGAAATGTAGACACCCTAGGGTGGTAGGGTTCAAATGGTGGTATTTTAACATGTTCCATGCACTAATTCTACCACCAGTCTTTGTCAAACTTTTGGGTAGTCATTTATTTGTGTTATTTTTCTCTCACATTGTACTTTAGGCATGGATTCTCAGTTCCTGTTATGTGTTACTGACAAAGAACACCCCAATATGTGTTCAGCAACATCTCCTGACTACTACAGTACCCCAATGTACAGGTTTTATGTTTTTTTTGCAAACTTACAGGGGTCAAATCTAGGGCTTTCCCCTTTTCCATGTTTGCACATTGAAATTTGCCAGATTGGTTTGCTGGGCCTATGTTGCCTGTGAGACCATATGGCAGCCCAGAAATGAAAATTAACCCCACCATAACATACCATAACATATTTGAAAAGGTTGACAACCCAGGGTATTCAAAATGGGGTATGGTCCAGTCTTTTGTAGTAGCCCATTAGCCACAAACGCTTGCCAAAGGTAGTGTTCATATTTGTTTTTTGCATTTTTTTTACACAAAAACTGCACTTTTACTGGTGATGTTATCGTTGTAATAGGTTTTACTGTTTAAAACACTCATATTTGTTTTCAGTGAAGTCTCCTGAGTATAACAATATCCCCTATGTACAGGTTTTATGGTGTTTTTGAAAGTTACAGGGTCATATAGGGCTTACCCAATTCAGTTTGCCAGATTGGTTTGCTGGGTCTATGTTGTCTTTTGAGACCATATGGTAGCCCAGAAATGTGAATTAACCTTATCGTGGCATACCATTTTCAAATGTAGACAACCCAGGGTACTCAAAATGGGCTATTTCCAGTATTTTGTAGTAGCCACTTAGTCACAAACGCTGGCCAAAGTTAGTGTTTTTACTTGTTTTTTGCATTTATTTAAACAAAAACTGCACTTTTACCAGTGATATCATCGTTGTGATAAGTTTTACTTTTTAAAAAACTCTTATATTGGTGTTCAGCGAAGTTTCCCGAGAATACTCCCCATGTAAAGGTTTTATGGTGTTTTGGAAAGTTACGGGGTTAAATATAGTGCTTGCCAATTAAATTCTGGACTGTCTGCCTGGGTTGTCAGGCAGGTCCCTCAAATTATAATTAATAAAAATCAAATAATTATATAGTTCTTAGTTAAATATACTTTTATTTCCTATAATGTATAATATATTATAAAATAAATTAAAGCATTTTATAATATATTATACATATAAAATGCATATATATGATTTCATTATAAGTGTATTTTGAGATGTATGTGTATATATCTCAAAGTACACTTATAATAAAATCATATATATGCATAATATATTATAAAATGCTTTATTTTATAATATATTATACAGATATAATATATGTATAATATGTATAATATATATTTATATGTATAATATATATTTATAATTTTTTTTTTTACTTTTTAGCAGCCTGGTGGACTGCCTGACAGCTCAGATAGTCCCCCTGCAGGCAGCTCCACAGACTCCTATTGCGGCCATGTGACCATGGTGATCACATGGCCTTGGAGGACTGGAGTGGCTGGAGCTGCTACAGGGGGACTGCTGGAGTCTCAGGCAGTTCCCCCTGACCGTGATCGCCGCAGATCCTTACGACAGAGTTTTGTCAGATGTACCTAGTATGTCTGCAGTCGTTAAGGGGATATATGTATTTATAATGTAATTAGAACAAATTTAAACCGTTTAATAATTTTATTTTTACTTAACATAATTATAAGTGTATTTTAATATTAATATATATATATATATATATATATATATATATATATATATATATATATATATATATTGAAACATTATTGCACTTTAAAAGTACATACACTTTATAACCAAGTGCAGTATATGCACTTTCATACTGTACAATTAAGAGACTTTAAAATAGTTTTGTCTGGGGTATTATGGACACCCAAAACTGTATATATATGTACCTAGTTACAGGCTATCATATCACTTTGCTAATCCAATATAAATCTACTTTATCACTTGCTTTTATAATCTATAAGCCCATTTAAAGTTAACTGCATGTTAATATTTTTGGTCACTTTTTGCACGCTTTCGGCTTTAGGACTGCATGTGGTTCACTACATGAAGGATTATAAATGCGGTAACCACGGAGAGTGCATGTCATCAAGTGATTTCCGCGACATCACGATGGACGCAAGGCCACACGGGAACATGCGCAGTCCGCACAAAGGGGCTACGAGAGCAACACCATTCACCTGGGGGTAAGTCACTTTTTCTAATTAACACTGCTGTATATTCTGGCAATGTTTTATTTGTAATTGTATATCTTGATCCTGAAGAAAGTCTGTGAGAGGACTGAAACGTTGATTTAAGGATTATCATGTTTGAATAAAGGAACTTTTCTACTGAAGACCGTGAGTGCAGCCAACATTTATGCTTTTACTTTATATATATATATATATATATATATATTAATATCCCCGCGGCCCACACTATGTGCCTCCCTCCATAAGTGATCTCCCTCACCGGCCCACAGCAGCATGGAGGGAGGCAAGAAAGGACCCAGGGAGCTCTAGACAGCAGCTCTGCCGGGTTCATCTCGCAAGGTCGGAGCGTTGCCGCGGACCACTGGACCACCAGGGATGGCAACAGCATGGTCCCCCCTCCCTATAAAAAGGTAAGAATTAACTAAACGCTCCACCTGTGTCCCCTTTGTGGTTGTGAGGCATTTCTGTAACCTTGGTGGCTGTCTATGCTGCTTATGCTGTTTAGGCTTGTGGCTTTACCTTGCTGAGCTCTCACCATCCGGTGTTAACAGCAGGCTCACCGCTGGACTGGTTTTGCGGTTGTGCGGTTTAGTGAGCAGCGCAACTTCTCCCCTCTGGGGCTGCATGAGGCAGGGGCTGTTGGTGTCGGTCTCCACGCTGCCACCATCTTGGAAGGTAGGTCTTGGGAGGACCGTGCCCCTCAGTCTCCACTCCTCCCGAGCTCTTCACAGTGGGGACCGGGATATCCCCCCCGGTCCATAGGGGGGGGGAAGCGGGACCGGCAGGCATCTCAGGTAATCAGCGTGTGGCTTCCGCGAGGGGAGACAGGGAAGCGGCCGTCCACCCCGCTCCCCTCTCGAGTAGGCCGCAGTCCCCGAAGCTTTATTCAACCCTTTCAGGTTCTCAAAACTCCCGATCTCGGAGTCTGCCACCTTGACCACCGCCGTGTGCGTGTCTGTTTGGCTCTTTGCAGGTATCATAGCTGCAGGATTTGCCTAAGAGGCCAGATTTCTCCGGAGCCTCTCCAGCATGCGACCGGTCAGCATGGCGGTCCGGCCCTGCCCCCCATGTTGTTGACATTTTTCAACGATTTCTCAAGAGAAACACTCAAATGGAGAAACTCCCTGCAACCCTTCACGGCGGCACTAAGAAATTGAGATATTCCCTATCGATGGCGTTCACCTTGGAAATAACAGGTCATGCAGGCGCACCTCATGACAGTGTCACTCATGAGGTGCGAGATCTGGAGGAGGCGGCCGCACTGCTAACAACCTTCGGCCTCCCGATGGACACTTTGACCAAGCCTGACACGCGAGGCACCTCGAAACCACCACATGCATGGGACATAGCGAAAGTTACCACATTTGTCCCGGCTGACAGACGTGCCACGGACGCAACCTGAGCGAGCACACCATTTAAGATAAATTACTTGTTTTACTAGTTAAGGCCTGTTTATGCTTACCATGTATTTGACACCAAACAAAGCCTTCCCGCCACCGATAAGGGTCGATATGGCCCAAAACGCAAGCTCGCTCACCCCCCCCCCCTCTATACCTTTAGAAGATCCCTATGCCACTTAACTTACACACAGGGGCGTAAAACCACTCAAGCCCAGAATACTACCCAGGCGACGATAGCACGCCAACACCACCTTAAGCGGCTCTACCACCCATCCAGCCTATGCACTATTTAACTTACTATTCCCTGACACCAGCCTCCGCACAACAACCACCCCAGCTCCACCACCTTAGAACGGATCACACGATCTAACTAAATACCACCCGAGGAAAGTAGCGCTGCCCAGTCCGAGGCCACTACTAAACTTGCACAGGAGGCGCAAGCCCAAACCTCACCACAACTCTAAATATTAATGCCACTAAGTGCACGCTTAAGCACAACAAGCCTTTACCAAACATTACCTTGATCACTCCTTCATGACAAATAATGTAACGTATCTCATTAATATTCTCAGCATAAGTTAGACACCAGCCCTAGCTGTAACAGAACAGGGTAAGCCCCATTTTTGTAAAATATATTTCATAACTGTGCCTTCCACTACCTTAAACTTATACTTACCTACACTCTCTCTTATGCCGCCTCTTCCATGTCTAGCAAACTTCACAGTTTGATAGTTAACTACCTGCTCTTTGCCTAGTTGAGTATATCTAACCCAACGCGGAGCTTTACCCTTATGCCCTTAAAGGTCTAGACACTGATATTAAGCTTATATATATCCTGTGGAACGACCACCTAGTCACGTTACACTAGCAAGCTGTTACTGTAAAACTGCGCAGAGAGCTTATTGCTTTTCTTATATATTCTATACTATTTCACAAAAATTTGCAATGTTGTATACTATGCCACTGTTTCACTATGTTTACTGAACTGCATCAGCTGTTGTGGCAATGCAAGACTTTCAGTTTATCTTTGCACAACCAAAATAAAGAATTATATATATATATATAAAAAAAAAAAGATACACACTTCCACATATGGTGGACATGCCCCGTAATCGCCCCATACTGGGAGAAGATCAGGGGGGAGATACACGAAATCACTGGCTCAGGGGTACCCCTAAACCCCCTAACGATACTACTACACCACACCCCCACACCCCTGAAGGCATATAAGAAGTCCCTAACGCTACCACTGCTTAATGCAACCAAGTCCCTCATCCCTGTGATGTGGAAACAGAAGGGAGCGCCCACCCTCCAGCAATGGGTGACAAAGGTGGAAGAAATACACTCTATGGAAACTCTAACAGCAGACCTCCATGGGAGACAGGAGCAGTGTGCATTGACCTGGTATCCATGGGCAGCATATCTAGCCAATAGATTAGCGACCCCGAGTGCGACCCTCAGAGGCCCACAGAAGCCCGGAGCACACATACTTAACCTCCCCACCTACCCCTTCCCCTTATGTCGACAACACCCACCCACCCTGCCTCATGACTGGACCTCGGACCGTTCCCCCAACGACCAACACAGACAGTAGATTACATAATCACGCGGACAGGCCCACATTATGGACACGACCTGTCCCTGGATAGGACGGGAAGCACACAATAGTTGTTTAAAACTAGACAGAAACACGATGCTTACGCCAACAACACCAAAATAGGGAAAGTGTACCAGAAGGAGAGACCTAGCCCTAGACTCCCACATAATCAGCAGATAGAGAGACACAGCTGTAGAACTGAGTAGCATCTGGGGCAGAAACCTGACCTGACCCGAAACAAACGCACAGACTCCCACACCAGCTACCCATCTGACTGTGGCACAGACAGAAACCCGGACTCACCCTCCATGACCGACTGGACCAGCTCAAAGACTGACTGCCAGCAACAAGAGCCCGAAGAGCTTAACCGCACCAGCCCGTAGGCCCCACAACGGTGAAATAACTGTCCACCAGGACTGTAGATTACACACCGTAAACACAACAGTAATATACCCGACTCAGACATTAAAAGGGCTCTAAACAATAAAAATTAAGTTTGCGGCTACGACACACATATAAGTGGAGAACCGGCATACTATCGCCTAACAAGGTTTGCTAGGACGCAGACGGGAACACATGGTGGGGAGGCGACCAAAAACACCAAAATAGCAGAGGTAACAACCCGACAAGGCCGCAGCTGCAGGCCTGAACTCAGGTTGGTACATTGGGTAAAGCCAACTGTTAGAAGTGCACAGTTTAGCGACACAGTTTTCTCTTTGTACAGTCGCTGATGTTGATACGGACACATTGTACTGCTTCTCACTGTTACTTGTATTTCAAAAGTAAAAAGATACTAAATAAAGATTGTCAAAAAAAAAAGATAAGACTTTTGTCCAATTAAATGCTTATTTGATTTGGACAAAAGTCTTCTAGCTTGACGATGTCATAGTAGGAGGACCAGGCAGTAGTGAGGAGTCAGGAAAGTTTAATGGCTCTTTTAAAAAGGTGTTTTTTTTTTTTTTTTTTTAATTCACATACATAGGTGTGTGTGTATATACACTGAACACAATTATAAACGTAACACTTTGGAATAATCATTCTGTCTTATCAGCATTTTGATATGCCGCACCTGTGAGATGGATGGCTTATCTCGGCCAAGGAGAAGTGCTCACTAACACAGATTCAGACAGTTTGTGAACAACATTTGAGAGAAATAGGCCTTTTGTGTACATAGAAAAAAGTCTTAGATCTTTTAGTTTAGCTCATGAAAAATGGGGGCAAAAGCAGAAGTGTTTCATTTATAATTTTGTTCAGTGTAAATATAATATTTTTTCATTTTTCTTATTACTTTTTAATTGTAGTACTTTTGTCGACCATGGTAGAATGTTTGTTTGAAATTGATCAGTGTAAATAAATAAATCACCTGATATTTAATATTTATGCTAGCTGTTTAACTCTTTTAGTCCAGGGCAGGTATTGATAGGTTAATTGAATCCCCGTGTTATACTGCCTCTCTGAGAACTTGTTGCTAATGGCAGTGGTGGTAATTGGCCCATGATATACTTGTCATACAATCGCATTGCAGCTTCTGTTTGCCTGGAAAACCACCGCTTGATATCTTAAGGACTTGTCTGGACCATATTCCCACACACTCAGTCCCAGCCACTTTGTTGTGTGTTAAACAAGGCCTTATTGTGCAGCTAAACCCTTCTTGTGTATTTGTCCTTAACTGATCCCAGATCCTGGCATCCACATGCTTGTTTCAGGAGGTTTGTTTTACAGAGGGTCCTGAAACAATTCACCAGGGGGTTTCAGGCATAAACAGGGTTTGGCTCTTGCTTCGGGCCACGTGTGTGTGGAGAGGCCTCTTAAATTTAGCAAGTCTGCCCTGTGGCCGTACCAGGGGTGCACTTTACTCAGCAACAGGTGGCGGGGAAAGCTCACAGGTCACAGAGCCCCCATCCCTAATCTGCCAAGCTGTGAAACGGGAATTATTTGGGAATCCAAAGTCAATTCAAAGAGACAAAATAGCTAAATTTGGGGAAAAAAATGCCCCAAATGTCAGTTATGTTTTCAGCTACTCTGCCCTAAAATGTTGTATTCACGTTAAATTGTGGATATTTTGCTCTATAGTGAATAAATATCCCTGAAAGTGAAGATGTGCTATTCATCAGTCTGCGTTACCTAAATTCAGGAATCTCCGCTTGCTCTGAGAGTTATCAGCCAATGACAGTTGTGCTCCTAACAGGAGGGGGTCACTCCTGGCACCATAACCACTACATGGAGCTATAGTGGTTATGGTGCTTAGAGTATCCATTTAATCATATTAAAATAAAAATAATTCGTATAGCTTTGGCATAGCTGTAACATTGAATCCATTGCGTCTGCTAGGATTTCCCTGAATATCGTTCCATTTTACCAGCTTTGCCAGAGCTCACGAGGCGACCGCAGGTTTCCATTGCAGTTTGGATGCGTCGACTTTCAGCTTGTTGTCAGTGCTGCAGTTCATATTGAGGTTTGAGGCATCACATAGTGTATATTCATTCATTAATGTTGTCAAATTAAATAAAAGTGATTTGCAGTCTCACTAATAATAACAGAACATGCTGTTTCGTGCTCCAGGCATTCAGAGGGGTATTGCTTTTATACATGGCTGGCACTTCCAACCTCCGGTAAGGCTGGGTTTTACGGCTGCATTTTCATTCCCGCTGTTATATCATGCAGTAAAAGGAAGTATTATGCCCCCAACCCATACACAAAAAATTCCTCCTTATGGGATGCTTTCAATGGTAACACAGCAGGTAGGTTCCAGTGAGCCCTTTTTGAAATCTTTGATTTATTTTGCTCATTTGTTCTTAAGGATAGCTGATGCCTATCCCAGACATTCTTCCACTTTGTTACTGTATTAGCCCGTGCTGCTTCCACCGAAGTTCTAGTCCCGATATCTACAATCCTTTCTGTAAAGTAGTATTTTGATAATATATGTCCTAGTTTTTCTAGATTCATATGTAGAAAATATAACCTAGATCTATGGAAATCCATTGTTGGCAAGGCGTTATTTGTTTTCTTTTTGCTCTAGCATGGTGATACAATTATTAATATTTTACATCAAAAGGAATTTTAAAAAAAAAAATTAAACCTGAATTGTTTTTGTTCCTCTCCCCTTGTTTCCCTTGTAATGGATGTGATGGACGGTGTGGATCGGATCACAAAAGAACTTAATGATGGATTGAAAGTCTATTTTTTATTACAGAATTTAGACCTGAGCTAGAACGATTTCTTTGTGTCATAAATTGTTAGAGCCCACGCTAGACTGTACTGGACTGTGTGTTCTAACAGATATCAGAACTTGGTGAACATTGAATAAAGTTAGACAAATCCACTTCCGACACATATTTGGAACAAGAATTGATACGAACTGGGCCGTGGCATTATTATTATTTTTATTATTATTACAGGTATTTATATAGCGCCAGCAAATTCCGTAGCGCTTTACAATATTATCAAAGGCGGAGCTTTAACCATAAATGAGACCATTACAAAAACTTACAGGGACGATAGATTGAAGAGGACCCTGCTCAAACGAGCTTACAGTCTATAGGAGGTGGGGTATACAACACAACAGGACAGGTGGTAGCAATCAAATAAGGTGGGAGTGAAGCAGAGCTGGAGGAGAGAATTGAGTGCTGCCCTTTAGGAGAGAGCAAGGGACAGGTATGTGAGGTAGGGGTTACTCTGGGAGGCCGTATGCTTTACTAAAGAGATGGGTTTTGAGGCACTTCTTAAATGATTGAAGACTAGGGGAGAGCTTGATGTTCGTAGGTGAAATCGTGTAAACGTGTTTAATTGGTACATATTTACTTGCAGTTGACAAGAACTGTAAGCTCTACAGTGACTCTTCTACAACCACAACTAAGGGAATTTAGCAAAGAACTTGCATTAGTCAAATTATCTCCCTTATTATTGGTTCCAGTCGTGGTGTGTCAAACTTTGACAATGCAGAAATCCAATACATTTGGACAGGGTTAATGCCAATAGAAAGCCAATAGAGTTAATGCCACCAGAAAGCCGTCATGTATCTGAGGATAATGCCCAACCAGCAGTTAATAGAATATTTGAAATTATCTTTTTCTTTTCTTTTTTAAAAAGAAGATTCCAAAACATATACTGTGGGACTGGATGAGCTTGGGATACATTCTATTTTAGTTTTAAAAGTTAAAGGTACACTGTGAGAATCATAAAAATCACGTAACAACTGACAATCTCATGCTATTAGCTCTTCCAATCCGAGACTTCCTGTTTTGACGCCTCAGAGATTGAACAGAAGTAAACGAGTGACTGTGATCCCCTAAGCTGGCGCCTGGGACCCCCAGTGCATGATAACAACTTAATTGTGATGAAGTTGTTATGGTGCCCAGCGTAATCCTTTAAATATCATCAGTTCTATATTGTTATGCAGTCATAACCCAATTCACTAACATTGTCACATATTCATCAATCTCAGGGGATATTTTTAGTTCCTGTCCCACTTCACACAGGAGGTGCTTTACTTAACCTCCCACCAGGATCCCATGTCCATTCTGCAACTCCGACTCTAACTTTTTGCAGCTTTTAGTACACGTCTCCAAAGACAAATGTCTTTTTAACTTTTTTCTTTTCTTTTTTTACAGTTTTTTTTCTTTAATTTTATTTTCAACCTTTTCAGACGTTCATGTTTGAGCCATAATTCCTCCTACAAGGTATTCCCGTTATCGAGATTTGCACATCTATTTACAATTGCCTGCGAGCGCCATAATTACGATACAGTAGAAAATGACCATTTTCCTTGTCTGACTACAAATAGGGATCAATCGAATTTTAAATGACTGCTTACGGGCTAGCTTCCGATCATGACCTTTGTAAATGATTAGCGTTTGCTACTGTTCATATCTACCTTGAAAGGGTAAGTAGGCTGGCCTGCCTAAGTGGCATTTAGTCTGGAGCAGTGCCAAAAATACTTGTTCTTAGAACCTAACTTGACTTGGCAAATGGAAGAGATATCTTGTCTTTTCGCTGTCATATAGATATTTCCCCCCACAAATCACACACACACACAGTATCTTCATTCTTCATTTTTTCCCCCTTCATCCTGACTTATTATTTTCCAAGTTACATGTCTGCAGATATATTTCAGCTTTATCTAATTGAACGCAGAAACCTTTCTGCAAAGAAATGTTATTTTTTTTTTAAATCTGTGGGTGGAAAGCAGGGGGAAAAATAAATGCTTGCTAAAAAACATTCCTGAAATCTGCTAACTAACCTTAAACATAGCTCGGAATCTAGTTAAAATAATGTCCCAGGCATATGGTTTGATTTTATCAAGTCCATTAAAGTGGCGAGGAATAATAGTTATTTATTATTATAAAAATAATGGTTGCCTGTAATAAGAAGTACATTCAGATAACCATTTTTTTTTCCGTTTCAGTTCCTGGCCACTCGTTAAAGATCTTGTTGGGTAATCTCTGAAGAACAAACAGTTTTGGTTGTTCTTTTCACGTACCTTGGAATGATTTTGTTCTCGACAAATGTATTTTTTTTTTCCCCTCCGCCTGATTCCTGCTACTTATTGTCCTGGCTCCTTTGTGGCGGAGACTTTAAGGCTTAAACCTCACTCAGTCATGCCAAATAAAAAAAATCTCATCTCTATATATATATAAAAACATGATTGTAGCCATCTTTAAAACCCCTTCTTAAAGGGACATTGTCCCTTTCCCGAATTTTTAATATTATGTTTACTTATCTTCTACTTTTAACAAATCGGTACTGGTGAGGTATGAAAAACAAAATTAAATGTAGAAATCTGAACATTTTAATCCTGCACGTGGGTGCCTCCATCTTAGCTCCTTTTCGATCATTGTTGTCGATCCTTGTCGATCATTGTTTCCAAATTTCTCTTCATTTTCTGTGTCTGCCTTGGCGTGCCTTGTCTAAATTGTATTATAATGTTTTTCTGACGTATTTATACATTTTAAAAAAAATTACGCATCTTGTTAAAAAAGGTAAACTGAACGGTGTAAACCGAAGTGACATTTCCCCTTAAGATTGATTTTATTAAAAAGTAAAAGTTTAGTGAAATACGACATTTATCCTATGTTTAGGTTCCAAATGTAATTTAGGATAGATATTTTTATTTAATGATAAATTTAACATTCAGGAGGATTACTTTCGATGTGTTTGACACATTTTGGTTTTCTTTCATGTCCAATAATCTACTCTCACAACTTTAAATTGTAGTTCACTCGGGTAAATTGCAATTTATGTATTTCATGTTAAAGCTTAGGTTGGATAGCTGCCACCAGCTTTATTGCAGTCAATAGTAGCTATATCCTTTAATATAAAAACCTACAATCAACATTGAATCCAATACAATCCCCAATCTGTGAACTCTCGTCCGCTCATTAGCGTTTAAGTTCCAGCCAGTGTCCTACAGAGGCAAGAGCAGAGTTGCTCTGAAATCATTATTTTTGCTTTAATTAATTATAAGAGGAGGGCTTGTCCTGCATATGTCATCAATATACCCCCAACATACATAAGAGAATGTTTTTTGTGCATGTTTTATGTACTCCCTGTCTCTCTGCTCACTTCCTCGTTATCCGTTATGTTTATTAGTACAGTTATGGTCTCTGTGCGTTCGCTATTGCAGAATTCTGCTCTAAAAAGGATAAATGGGGAAAAATAAAAATATTAAGTAAATTGTAACAATATTTTTAGTTCCTGTGTTTGCTGCAAACCCCCAGAATCCTGTGCGATCAGCCCAAACCAAGGAGTAGCTGATTATCATATCCCATAATCCTCTGCCCGGCCAGCATTACTATGATAGGTAGATCATCACTAAATGAAGATCTATTCATACAAAGATATTAAGGTAACGGCAGCCCAAACCAGAAGAAAAGGCTGAGGAAGATAAAATCTCTCTGTACTCAAATGGCGTTATGTTTGAAAAGTTATGGAAAGATGTAAAAGGGGAGGAGTCACCAATGCAATGTGTCTGCTTGTAGTATTTTAATCCCTATACTGGCTAAATACCATTGGGTTTTACAATGTCATTTATGCATGAAGATTGAAAGACTAAATTCATTTATTCAGATTTTTTGTTCTCCATTGATTTTTCTTTTGATTTTTTTTTACTGTATTGTTTATATCCAATGCTAATCCTTTGGTTTGTGTTGTTGTTCCAATTTGGTTAACAAAAAGAAAAGAAAAAAAAAACAATAATACATTTATAATTTTACTGCTATATAACCTATATAATTCTATTTCATTAACGCGGTGTTCTAAGTAAAACTAATACAGACAAGAAACCTGCTATCACACAGTTTTCAACAGGTGAGGCTTTATTATTTATCGGTCAGGTTACACATACAGAATCTCTTGCATGGATTACTATTATTGGGGTTGTACATGAGATAAACACTGTTATATTCTAGCTACCTGTTTCCAGGGGGATGAAACCTCCTGACCATGATTCAGTTAAACACCCTTTCTGGACCAAATACTGATTATTCCACAGATTATTTGACATATTTACATATTTCACCCACAGCTATTCTCTATCCATTGCTGCTGGTGAACATAACACGTTTTGTGGTGGTGGGGGGGGGGGGGGGGGGGTGTTCTGTAAAGCTTTTTAAACCAACTGCAAAAGGGAGGAAATTAATTCTTTTTTTTTTTTCACTTCATTTTCACATCCTCACATTTCCTTATTTCACATGGTTTAAAACAAAAAAAAAAACGCCTGTAGCGTTATTTTTCCTTTCTCAAGAGCAAACTGAATGTGACTTTTCTAAAGGGGTCACAGGATGCCTGCGGGGCAGGGGGCGTAGCTGGACTGCTTGCTTGCTTTCAGCTTAACTGAAGGGCTTGTCAGGATTTTCATCTTAGAAGAAATTAGCCCCCAGCGCTGGCCGGCAGGAGCAGAACGCTGCATTATGAGTCCCACGCTGGCTATTTCCCACTGACATCAAATCCAGATTTTCTCTTTTAGATTTTTTTTTCTCCTTTCTTTTAAATGAATCCCCTTTTAAAGACAAGCCTTCATAACAGTGCCAATTTGAAACTCGCCTGGATTAAAGACCTTTCAAAGATTTCGGGATTTCTATATAACCCCCAGTTTAAACCCGTAGGTAACCATCACACCCGTACTGAGGAAGCCAGAAGAGGGCTCTTGCATGGGTTAAAGATGGATGCCCGGTGACTTGACCTGTGTATGGCAAAACTTCATGAAACCAGCAGCTAAGAGGAACTTCACAACATCATCTGTGTGCGTGCAGCAGTGCCCAAAGCACACAAGACGGCCTTTAAACACGCACAGTGAACTGATCAGTTACAATCTCTCTCCAAAAACAGGTCTCCTTTTACCGCCACAGTTAACCTAATATGCTGGGTGTGGGACGATTTTACGGCTCATATTGTGCTTCTAGCTGGAATGCCAAAAAAGAAACAAAGTAATACCGTAGACTCCCCGTTTTATACAAAGGCATGCAAATAAAATTAAATGAAAACTGTGTTTCAAGAAAAACTTGGCGACTGCGTACCTCTGACTAAAAGGTTGAAGTAAAATTAAACCGCAGTCAATAGTCCGCGTGGAAAAAAAAACCCCAAACATATATTATATATATATATACACAAATGCAGTTTTACCCAGGCCTTGGCATACAATACCCATCACAGGAGTGTGTTCATGCCAAGGTAAATGTTAAGCTAAATAATAAAGTATAATCTGTTCATTGTACAATCCAAAATTACAGTAGTTTTGTGGATTAAACAATATATTCTTTATCTAAAGGCTCCATCCATTTCTTTTCTATGACCGAGGTACATATATCCCAAAGTGCACAGTGCTCATTCCCAGAATTCTGTGTGCTAAGAGCATTTTGTAGCTGAATCCGAAGTATCATTGGAATGACATGGGTACTGATTTTCTTGGCAGTTTCGTGGCAGTAAGGATTGCATTCTGACCTAGCATCTTAAGTGTAAAATGTTATATTTGCCCTTTTCTCCTAGGGCAATGCCATTTTGCAATGTCATTTTATTTACTATATTGGTACAATCTAAAGAGCTATAGGTAACCATTCTCATTTGATCAGTGGATCGAGACCAGAGGTAACGATAGGATTCTTGTCCATTTGGAAGAGTCTACTGGTAGCTTTGGCTTCACGGTGGCTGGGAAGAGTCCTGATCTTCACTAATCTTCTAAAAAAAACATTAAAGCTCCGTTGATGGATTAATAAGAAATACATGAAGTGTAGTGTAACGTTGCATGCCTACACACCCTCTGTCTTGTACTATTTGACCTGAAATAGATATTTTGTAGGTTTCTTATTTCATGTTTAACAATGGATTCTAGCTATCGCTGTTTAATAGGAGTAGACTGTTCTTGATCCGTCAAAGGCCAAACACAAATCCACACATTCCTGTTTTGGCTACGAACTTGTCAGACAGTTAAAAGGCTGATAGAATGCTTTCTAAAGCTGTGGGCGGTATCAATGAAGATCTCTACAGTTTAACGGCTTAGGGCATTTAGCGGAGGCTAGCGTTTATAATTGGAGTATTTTAAATAACATTTTGTATCATTTAAAGATATATAGGTCAATGTTGCCATACTTTGCCAGATGTTTAAGATAATTTAAAGGGACACTTCAACCACCTTACCAACTAGACCTTTTTACAGGAGTTAGGGGACTAGGCTATGGGTTTAATTCCTCTGGTTGTTGACAAAATCTGCTGATTTTCTGGCAGCTTAAGCCCACCTCTTTGGCTGGAGCAATCTTAGTGAGGCAGTTTTACTTAATTATTTTTTGCCACATAATTTGTATATGAAAGAGCTTGTGTACATTTAGTTTTACTAGCAAGGTTAACTGTGATTCAGTTGTACCAAAAGCGCTCTGAATTGGGCTGTCCGCAATTTACATAAGCCACGTTATAGCTGCTATCGGCACATTTAGCAGTTTCACTCATGTGATCCAATGGATGGAACTGCTGCTGGGACTTGCGTAACTACAAATGGGATAACTTTAGACCGCACTGATCAGGGTAAGAAGTTCCTGATTGGAAGACCCTCTGTATAGGCAAAGCTCTCTGTTTGTGCTGCTTGCCTGTGGATTTTCAGCAACTGCTTAACTTTTAAGGTAAGTATTTTAATATATTTTTTTTTCATTATATTTTTATTCCAGCCTGTAGTGTCCATTTAACTCTTCCATAATATTAATCCCTATTACAGCTCTCTTTTCTAAGCTGTCTGCAGAACAGGACATGCTTTTCCAGCTGGGGCTTAAGAGGTTTATTGAGTAGTATCAACTTTTATTCTAAACACAATTATATATTATCATCTACTTAATTATCACCTGGTGTCTTATTTCCTATAATGCTGCACTAGGCTTTATAGAAACATAGAAACATAGAAACATAGAATGTGACGGCAGATAAGAACCATTCGGCCCATCTAGTCTGCCCAGTTTTCTAAATACTTTCATTAGTCCCTGGCCTTATCTTATAGTTTGGATAGCCTTATGCCTATCCCACGCATGCTTAAACTCCTTTACTGTGTTAACCTCTACCACTTCAGCTGGAAGGCTATTCCATGCATCCACTACCCTCTCAGTAAAGTAATACTTCCTGATATTATTTTTAAACCTTTGTCCCTCTAATTTAAGACTATGTCCTCTTGTTGTGGTAGTTTTTCTTCTTTTAAATATAGTCTCCTCCTTTACTGTGTTGATTCCCTTTATGTATTTAAATGTTCCTATCATATCCCCCCTGTCTCGTCTTTCCTCCAAGCTATACATGTTAAGATCCTTTAACCTTTCCTGGTAAGTTTTATCCTGCAATCCATGAACCAGTTTAGTAGCCCTTCTCTGAACTCTCTGTAAAGTATCAATATCCTTCTGAAGATAGGGTCTCCAGTACTGTGTACAGTACTCCAAGTGAGGTCTCACCAGTGTTCTGTACAATGGCATGAGCACTTCCCTCTTTCTACTGCTAATACCTCTCCCTATACAACCAAGCATTCTGCTAGCATTTCCTGCTGCTCTATTACATTGTCTGCCTACCTTTAAGTCATCAGAAATAATCACCCCTAAATCCCTTTCCTCAGATGTTGAGGTTAGGACTCTATCAAATATTTTGTACTCTACCCTTGGGTTTTTACGTCCAAGATGCATTATCTTGCACTTATCCACATTAAATGTCAGTTGCCACAACTCTGACCATTTTTCTAGTTTACCTAAATCATTTTCCATTTGGCTTATCCCTCCTGGAACATCAACCCTGTTACATATCTTAGTATCATCCGCAAAAAGACACACCTTACCATCAAGACCTTCTGCAATATCACTAATAAAAATATTAAAGAGAATGGGTCCAAGTACAGATCCCTGAGGTACCCCACTGGTGACAAGCCCAAGCTTCGAATATACTCCATTGACTACAACCCTCTGTTGCCTGTCACTCAGCCACTGCCTTACCCATTCAACAATATTCGAATCCAAACTCAAAGATTGTAGTTTATTGATAAGCCTTCTATGTGCAACAGTGTCAAAAGCCTTGTGGCTTTGGACTGTCTGTTTTCTATTTTTATGATAGTACAGATCTATACTCAAATTCTGAATTGAATTGCACATATCACAGAAGCCCAGTATGAGCTACTTATAGTGGTCATGTCATTCTAGGAATTCTTCTCCTACACTCCTTAGGGCACTGTAGTCGAAGTTATGTTCTCCATATTGTTGGAGCCCTATAACCATATCCATTAGTTGCTTTTATCACTTTAGGACAGGGGTCTTCTAGTGTAGGCCATATGAAACTGGTTCAGGCTAGAAATGGCCTGCCTAGTTTTGATGCCCATGCCAAAAAATGAGGCTCCCTTTTTCCTTAACTGCCTCAATCATGATTGCTGTGACTGTGATCTCGATTACCATAATTATGATTGCAACAATTTAAGAAACATTGAATCTAGCATTGTGGATGTGGAAGCAGACCGTTGCTTGGCAGAATATAATGCACAGCTAGATTGACCGAGAGGAAATGCGATTTATGCTATTAAGCCACGAGTGTGAAAAGTGAAGGAGAAGGTCAGGGAATTGGAGCTCCACCTTGGAGCTACATCTTGGAGTTCCAAAAATAATTTCTGAGCCTGCCCTTATTAGGACCTTAGTCCATAGTTCCTAGTGAGTAAGATGCTGATGCATTAGTACTGTATATAGCTAAGTTTCGTTTTTGAAAACGTTTGTATTTGGAATTTTTACCCCCCATGAGAGAAGTACTTGGCCATTAACCCACAGGGAAGATGAATTTGAGATCCCTGCTCTGCAGGGTTTAGCTCAATGTCCGCATTCTACTCTGAATGCCACTGAGGGGGTTTCATCTGGTATTTATTTGCTCCTGGGCTAAAAGTCTTGACTGTACAGTGCGGTGGTCCAAACAAGGGATCTGGTATTAATGTGACGGTAACATATGCCAATTATAGTGGGCACTACAACTCAAAGGGCCATAGAACCAATTCTATCTATTTCATGGGAGTTTTAAATTCTCTAATTTTGCTAGCTATGTCTTGCCTGATGCGTTTCACGCGGTTATCCTGTTTGTTCTAAATGCTGTCTGCTATATTTACATATTTCTGTGTGCAGTCCTTGCAAAACAACACACAGATACAGTCTCGCATTTCTAACCTCTTTACATCACCAGATGCTACATGCATTTTCTCCCTCAAATACGTGTTTGTAAACATTTTAGTTCCATGACATTTGCTGTGAGTTTTCCAATTGTTAAAGCCAGTGATTTGTGCTACAAGATGTAAATGTTTAATATCTCTTTGTAGTGTTCTCTTTTAACACGCAGCATTGCCTAGGGAGACGGAGAGAGGCTCTGAGACACGCATTCTCTCTCTGCCTGACAAATGAAAATAAAGTCCTCCAACAATAAAGACAAACTTCTCTTAGAACGAGCCAATTTGACATTGAGCATCATTCTTTCATTTAGCATTTTAAAGACGGCTCATTTATTGGTTATACCTAGTGTTCAAACCTCTGTTCATTTCTCTTGGTCTCTCGGTTTAAGATTATAGATCAGAAAGTCATAGGAAAACGGATGCCCTCTCCTGCAGCTAAATTAACGAGGCTCACGTGGTACACAATCTGAGCCTTGTGTAGAAAGGGGAGCCATTAAAATCAGCCCAAGGCTATGGACTGTGCCCAATATCACTAGAACTACTCTCCCTGCAGATGTTGGAGCTTGACTCAGAGGCAGTCCCAGCTATGTTCTATAGCTACAATTAAAATCAACTCCTCTGCCAAAAAAATACAAGAAAGGAAGCTAAAGGGAGAACATCAAAGACAGATTGAAATGTGTAGTTAGTAATAAGAGTGGGTCTCCTCTTGAACTGAGCCCTGCAGCATTCCATACCCCCCTTGTTAATGAGAAATTTTGACCTCTGGTTTGTAAGTTAAACTTGTAATCCAAGCTAATGAAGCAAATCAATCCCAACTTCACCGTGCGGTTTCCATTTTTCTTTTTGCTCACTGTGTCTGTGACTCTGTGTCCAAACGTATAAACCTTTTTTATTTATTTTTTCGTAAAGTTTCTGGGCTCAGAAAAATAGATTGATTCTGCTCAAGTCTAGCTTTTTTATTTATTTATTTTCGTATTGACATTTCATTTGCTGTTTTTCCTTTGCTAATGACTTTAGGAAACATATTGTGAATTGTGTGTGCGCGTTTGTGTATGTCTTTATGACATAATTTGACTTTATTTCAAATGCCATACTACGCGGACAGTGATGATAGAATTATGCAGAAGTCCCCTTAGTGCATTTTAGGGTCCCTAATCTCAGGCATAACTAGGACACACATGTCCGAAATTAGTGAGAGCTACAGGGATGTTCATTCAATTAATGTAACACTATAGCATTCGGCATATTAAGGTTTAAAAAAATATTTTTTTACTAACTTTTTTTTTTCTAGTGCCGAGTACCCCTGGCACTGCTTAACTCTCCTCTTGTAATATCATCACAGGTTTTAAAGAAAAGCGTTGGGAACCTAATGTGCATGCACAGCTCAATGGTTTCCTATGTGGGCTTCCGCAGTAATAGAGTTCAGTGCAGGCACACTCACATTGAGCTAAGTGCATCGAACATAGATGACGTTACACATCCTCATGCCAAGCGTGAGGACGTCCAACGTCGGATAGCAGAGTTTTCCTCCACTAAAACCCAGGAAGCTCCATCTAGTGGCTGTCTGTGGGGGAAAATGTTGATTTCTCCGATAACTGCATTGGTTTTCTTCACAGAACCAAACTAACAGGGGAATGGCAACCAGACCACTTAATTGAGATGAAATAGTGTCCATTTAATAATATATCAGGTAGGTCACAACATTTATCAATTTATTAGACTCATTTCTGTGACTAAGTTTGCACTTATTTTATTGTTGTCTTTGTTTTGGGGGATTGTTTTAGTTGGTGTTTTTTTCAAATTTGGGTCTTTTGTGCTTCTCATTTGTTGTTGTCTTATTTTGGCATTAGACACTGATGGCTCTGTGCTGCAGGAGTCAATGTTGAGTTCTGCATAAAGTACTGAAGGAGCTAAGGAATAGGAAGCAAACACAAGATATATTATCAGGTCAAATCAAATAGAGCTGCAGGATAATCGGATAAAAGACACAACCATACTGGATATGGAAACTAAGTCAAGACAATATACACTGATCAGCCACAACATTAAAACCACCTCGTACTGCCAAACCAGCTCTTTTGTGTCAAAGCATGGACTCCACGATACCTCTGAACATGTCCTGTGATTTCTGGCACCAAGACATTATCAGCAGATGCTTTAAGTCCTGCAAGTTGCGAGGTGGGCCTCCATTGATCGGATGCTCAATCGAAGTGAGATCTGGGGAATTTTGAGGCCAAAGCAACACCTTAAACTCTTTGTCATGTTCTTCAAACCATCAGTGAACAATGTTTGCAGTGTGGCAGGGTGCTAAAAGTGGCCTTTGCCACCATCTCTTCCCCAGGTACATAACACACATGTATCCAGCCATCCACCCAACCTAAAAAAAACAAATAAGTGATTCATCATACAGGGCAACCTTTTTCCCATTACTCTATAGTCCAGTTCTGGAAGCCATTCAGAAGCAGGACTGGAGGCCAACAAGGAAGTGAATCTCAGTGCTCTGGTCAGAGGCCGGATATGAGCTGGGGTTTAAATAACCATCTGATTAGGGAACCAGGGGAGGTCAGGTAATACGACCCATTTATTTTAACTGCACCTAGCAAGGTAAAGGCCAGAATTTGAACATATCCTGCTGCTGAGGAGCTGACCTGGTGCAGGGAGTGCTGCAGTTACTCAGAGTGCACATTTATTTGGAATTGATTGGGGACAAGATTTGGAATTTGACATTCTAAGAATTGTCAAGAAAGCACATTGTAATTCTCACATTTCTTAGAACACGATTACTGCAGATGATTTACGGCACATTAACCCTTCCAGCGTTTTCTGGTTCATTCTGGCTTTCATACCATGCAGTATCCTGACGTGTTTTGTATACTTTAGCCCTGTAATTGCAAAGGCAACCCCAGCTCTCCTTTAAAACCTCTTATAGCATGGTTTCCACCAGCTGCGGGGCTTAGGTCCCTGGCTGATAGAGCCATGAGCCTGCAAGGAGGAAGCACCCATCAGACCAGCAGTAGACTTACACTGGGAGGCATTTCTGGCACCATTACCACTACAGAGGACTATAGTGGTTATGGTGCTTGGGGTATTCCTTTAACCTGAATGTAATCTACGACCACCAGGGGTTGAATAGATGATTCATTAGCCCACTGAGCTATCTCACTGGCCTTATCCATGGTGATCTATTTCTGTTTTTGAAATGGGTTCCATGATACATTTGAGCATGGTGTCGCTGTAAAACAAAAAAGAGAAATGAAACTGCAAATGGAAAGTTTTACATTTACAATTATCCTCTGACAAAAAGCAGCATTAACATTCCCACAGCCTGGTTTTGGGAAGTAATGGAACGTTCGATATATGTATATTTCAATCTTTGCAGAAATCGTTTTTGGTCCACTGCATGCAATATGGAATGTAACAAGTTTTAGAGACAGAGTATTATTTAACACATTTTACGTTTCACGAAACCATTGTGTACATTTAAAACCGATGCAGGCGGATCACTTATGTTGTACTTGCATCGCTTCTTAATTTCCATAAAGAAATTAATCTTATTGTTTGTTCACTATACAAGTAGCTTTTCACTTGGATTGACCCTGGATCGTTTACCCCCTGTTCCCTTTACATATATGGCAACACTTTCCCTAGTGGACTTACCTTGACTCATCTCCAAAAGCCGTTACACTTGTACCTACCACCTTCCTCTATTCAGTACTTTATTGGGCCCCACTCTACATTACACTATGGTATTTTTCACTGTGCAGACAGTGCTGCTGTATGTGACCAAAGCATACTTCCCTCCATTTTAAATGGTCACAGAGGGACACTTTCATTTTAGGGGTGTGAGTGGGGGATGGCCAGGGGCAGGGCCTTTCTGTGAATTTTTTATTTTTTACTTACTAATAACAATTTATACAATTAAACTGTAAGTTTAAAAAATGTATCTTATTTACACAGACTGATTTCTAAACACATTTATTGTAGTTTAAAGTCACATTACTGGGAGTATTATTGCTGTGGAGCTCTGTTATACACTCAGACACATTACTGGGAGTATTATTGCTGTGGGGCTCTCTTATACACTCAGACACATTACTGGGAGTATTATTGCTGTGGAGCTCTGTTATACACCCATACACATTACTGGGAGTATTATTGCTGTGGAGCTCTGTTATACACCCAGACACATTACTGGGAGTATTATTGCTGTGGAGCTCTGTTATACACTCAGACACATTACTGGGAGTATTATTGCTGTGGCGCTCTGTTATACGCTCAGACACATTACTGGGAGTATTATAGCTGTGGGGCTCTGTTATACACTCAGACACATTACTAGGAGTATTATAGCTGTGGGGCTCTGTTATACACCCAGACACATTACTGGGAGTATTATTGCCGTAGAGCTCTGTTATACACTCAGACACATTACTGGGAGTATTATTGCTGTGGAGCTCTGTTATACACTCAGACACATTACTGGGAGTATTATTGCTGTGGAGCTCTGTTATACACTCAGACACATTACTGGGAGTATTATTGCTGTGGAGCTCTGTTATACACCCATACACATTACTGGGAGTATTATTGCTGTGGAGCTCTGTTATACACCCAGACACATTACTGGGAGTATTATTGCTGTGGAGCTCTGTTATACACTCAGACACATTACTGGGAGTATTATTGCTGTGGCGCTCTGTTATACGCTCAGACACATTACTGGGAGTATTATAGCTGTGGGGCTCTGTTATACACTCAGACACATTACTAGGAGTATTATAGCTGTGGGGCTCTGTTATACACCCAGACACATTACTGGGAGTATTATTGCCGTAGAGCTCTGTTATACACTCAGACACATTACTGGGAGTATTATTGCTGTGGAGCTCTGTTATACATTCAGACATATTACTGGGAGTATTATTGCTGTGGAGCTCTGTTATACACTCAGACACATTACTAGGAGTATTATAGCTGTGGGGCTCTGTTATACACAAAGACACATTACTGGGAGTATTATTGCTGTGGAGCTCTGTTATACATTCAGACATATTACTGGGAGTATTATTGCTGTGGAGCTCTGTTATACACTCAGACACATTACTGGGATTATTATTGCTGTGGAGCTCTGTTATACACTCAGACACATTACTGGGAGTATTATTGCTGTGGAGCTCTGTTATACACTCAGACACATTACTGGGAGTATTATTGCTGTGGAGCTCTGTTATACACTCAGACACACCAACAATATGGAGCTCCTGGAAAAGAGGGACATTAGGATAGAAAAGTGGGTCCGAGAGATTTGAACACAAATTAGAGATTTTCCCTCCTAAATAGGGACACTTGGGAGGCACTTGGGAGGCAAAAAACCCTCACCCAGAGCTTGTTCGTAAGATGGGGTATTCTTAATAACAATGACATCCCAGATTGTGTGTTTTTCCTTGTTCCATTGCTTGTGGCCTGGAGATAGAGCCAAACTGACAGCCTTGGCAAGTGCTAACTGTGGGTTTATCCCATTTTTAACTTTTGTAGAATGGGGGAAGGGAGGAAGAGGGTACCGACTGCTGGTACCGAGGCCTTCAGCATCAAGGCTGCTATTAACAGGTCTATAATTAAAATGTCACAGATGTAATAGTTTTTTTAGTATATGTCAATCTATTTAGCACTCTAGGACTCTAGATGCCATGGACGTATTATCACAGATAATTTTGCCATTACCACACATTTTCACACTTTGTTGTGGATGACAGTATGTGTTATGCGTAAGACATCACCTGCCACTTCCTTAAATTAAGAAATTGCCTGACAGCCGCCATTGTCATGTCTCACTATTAACGTCTAATTCTATACATCGGCGGCATTCCGTTGGAAGGCTGTCTAGTTTCCATCGGAGCACGTCTCTTAGTAAAGGCCTTAGTCTCTTACCGGTAATGATGTAAGTAAGCACTGATTGACATGACGACGTGTGTAAAAGATAAGGGATGAAATTCTTATAAAATTAAGCATTTTCTGTACAACTGTCTAAGAACAGAGCACCGATGTGACTTTAAATGTATTCATTTATTTTCATGTTTAGATTTTCATTTTACATTGCAACTATTTTTGTACCCTGTTGATATGTTGTTATGGATTAAATTAAGTGGTCTGGATTATTAAATACCGGTACATCTCACACTATATTTTCCTTGTAGTAATTCCATTTTCTATCTGTGGGCCATTTGCAGATGTACGTTGTCACAGCTACAGTGATGTTGTGATTGCGGCATTCTTGTGCTTTTTCCTAGTTTCACAGGTTTGAAATCCAAAGCATGCGTGCAGTAGGTAACACTAAAGGGGTTTGGTCGCTGCACAGTGCGCTTTGGTGATTTGATAAACAAACTGCAACATAAAGCAGTCAGATTGGATCAATAGTTTGGTCTGTGTTGATTTGGTCCACCTTTTTTCCATTTTGGTAACCTATTACCTCAAAGTAATGTTTGGCAAATAAGCCTCTATGGTTATTATAATAAAAAGCCATTTTTTAAATTCGCAAACGATTGGCACAATTTCAGCCAAAATAGGCTCTGGGAATGAAGAATGTTTTACTTGAATTTTAATTCCTAAAAATAAAATCCTTTATTTATATTTTTTTATATTTGGTTTTTGGTTTGTTTGACTTTGGTTCCATGATTTAAGTCACACTTAAACACCGACATGACAATTTCAAAAGCATTTCTTAAATGTTGCATATATATATATATTTATTTTATTTTTAATTATTGCAAAATTGTTCAACAAGTGAAAGAATCATGGAGTGTTATTTTCAAGTGTGATCTGCCCGTTTGTGTAAGGAAAAGAACTTGGTGAACTTTGAAAATATTCGCGGTTTTGTTATCTGAAGCCCCCTTTCCTTTGTTTCTCCTCATTCATTTCTAAGTGGAGCAACTCAGCATGCAAAACTAAAATTAGCTTCATGAAAAAAAGGTACAGGAGCCGTACACACAAGCAGAGCCATTAGAGGGGATGGGATATCGAAATCCTTGCCATTCTTTAGACGGCAGCCTATTAAATGTGGTAATGTATGCCCGGAGCCATGCTGTAGGGATACGAAGAAGGCCAACACATGCACATTTCACATGCATGAGACACAGGAATTAAATAGACCGTGTTCCCTAAAAGACTGAAGTACATCTCTTTTCTGACGTTCATCTCGGGCAAAAACTCATTGATCTCAGTATATCCCTTGGCAATTATAAAATATTAAATCCGAGTCACACTTTTCTACTTGGCTTAATTTTTCTCTATTCACAGCTTTCTATTTGATCAATTTTAACAAGTTAGGAGCAGCATCCACTGTAATAATAAAACACAAAAAAATCACAGCCTGGGATTTGTTCCTTTTCCAAGCTGTCTTTCCCCCGTTTAGAGATTTTATAGCATGTAAGTGGGTGGTTGAGTGGGTAGGAGGGGGCACTGGTGGTAAGTTTAAAATTTGATGCAGTATTTATGAACACTATATTCCACCTTCTTTGTTTTAGGTGACCAACACCAACAGCATTTTATTTGTTTATCTATTGAACTATTGATCCTTTAAGAGTTATGTCCCAGCTTTTGTTTGGCAACGAACCTCAGTTTGTGTAGAGAGTGTCCGTGTAAATCAAATATATTAAATTTGTTCATTTCAGTAGTCATACTGAAGATCATACAGCCATACTATGTTCTTTACTAACACTCGTCACAGCAAGATTTAACATCTTTCTGTGTCGGATATCTTGTCGTTAATTGTGTGCGTCACATTTGATGATGCTTTTGAATGCACACAGTCTGAGAGATCTACTGTAAAGATAAGCACACCAACATTTTCTTGATCACAAAAATACCGAGTATATAACGTGGAGTTTTCTAGCAGTTGGCCACCATATGTTTTAAAGATTACACTACATGAAGGGAAACAAATGAGATTATATAGCAGTTTGGGCGACATCGGTTCTCCACCAGTACCTCTTTAGCAAATCAGTGATAAGGGACATTGTCAATGCCAATGCATGTGGACATCAGGTGCCGTTGTGTGGCTACGCAATGTGGTCACTAATAAGGAGTAAGTCATCAGGACCTGATATCCAAGTGGAAGTGTGATAGTGACCCCCAAAGTTTCAATTCATGCAGTTTATACAGTAGAAGCCAAATGGTCCTTTTAATCAATGTGAGCAATCCTTATTTATTTAGACATGAATGCGGATAGTGACAACATTTCAACCAAGTGCTAATCTTGTCCAATATGTTGCTATATTTCAGCAGTAAATGTTCCAGCCACAAAATACAATTTTGTCTGCCGCTATCAGGACTTGGGCCGGTCAGTATTGGGTTAGAAGCCTGCAATGTAAAGGGACGTAGGATACAGCCACAGAGTATCAATCTGACGTCAATTGCTCTGCTGGCCACAATTCCATACACTGTATAATGGGATAGGCAAGTGGGTTTTTTAGCCTATGACCATATTTAGAATAAAACACATTTTCATGAAAAGACTGTAATATCAATAAGCGGTTGGGAAAAAAATTTGAACTAAAAAATGTTTAGACTAAACAAGTTACTACCTAGGATCACTTTTAAGATCTAAACGTATGTTATTAAGACTTTACAAGTGAAGAACATAAAGCCAAAGAGTAATCCTATTTTATTTATATATTTATTCTATTTATATTAAAGTTCTGAGCCGTGGTGTCACTTGTGCAATAATGATGGATTTGTTTTTTAACTGTGTTTTGTTCTTTGCATGATGTTTGTGCATAGCAAGTAATTCCCCGACAGGTCTATTCTAAGAATCTACACGTACACCATGTTTGCTAATCAAGATTAAACTGTTGCCAATGACTGCAGCGTAGAGTTTATTGCAATGCACTCTACGTCTAAGCAGTGCCAGCTTCAGTTCTTGTGGACAGCTTGCAACTAAACAGTCACTTTCACTAATGAATCTGGCAACAATACACTCAGCGACCAATAGCTTCTATTTTATTGCTTGACACAGAACCAAGAGTAACAACGCCTTATAGATATAACTGTTAAAATGTCCCAGCTTTTATGAATACCTAACCAAGGGATACCTGAAAGATAGGCCGGACAGCTAGCAAAGCATCATGGGAAATGCAGTTCTACCGCAACTGGGTAACCTACTCTTTGGCTACTGCTGAGCTAGATCGTCAGCTCTTCTGAACAATTAGCTGACGTGTTTACCTATATCTGAAGAATTTCACTAATCTTTTTAAATTTGTACACTCCACAAAGGGTACACAAGTAAAAATGCTTACTGGTGCAGGTGATTTATTTAGAGAGTCCCCCTTGCGCGCTGTTTCCCCCTGCAAACCTCACTCCTAACCTTACCCTGACTTGCCTTTTGCCACAAAACTTACTCTAGAATTGTAGGTAGAAATAACACTGTTGTTAAAGTAACACTAGGAATCCAAACCTGTTTTGCCAACGCTAGACTGTGCACTATTTACAGATTTGTTTTAGGTTTCATTCAGAGTAGGATTTTATTTACCTTTGTTGCAGTGTTGAGACTTACTTGACACTGCAGGCCACTCCGTCTCCTGAAACTTCATCCAGTTCTTTCACTGATGGCCGATCCAATGGTTCTCATAGGACACCATTGCATTCAATGCTTTCCTGTGAGCTGTAACCTCACGTTTCACTTGGTTGTTGTTGAGGAAGCGTCTTTAGCATCAGGAAGACAGCCACTAAAGGTGTGTTTAACCCTACAAAACTGCAGTGTTTACATTGCAGAGTTAACGGAAAGGGCCACGGAACCCAAACCACTTTAATGAGATGATGTGGCAGGGTGTCCTTTGCGTCCATTAATGGCAGTGTAATGTCTCTGCAGGGCTGGTGCAAGGATGTTTGCCACCTTAGGCAAAAGAAAAATTACCCCCACCCCCACCCCCATGTGACATCACAATGCCCCACCCATATGATCTGCCATATGAACTAACGCCAGTGCTGCACACAGTGTGTGTTTACATTAAAAGGCCTGAAGAGACAGGCTATAAACACCAAAACCACTTCATTAAGCTGCAGTGGTTCTGGGAACTATAGTGTCCCTTTAATGTGAGGTAAATTAGAGATAAGTGGGGGTGCGGGGCCGGACCGCCAAGATGGACGGTCGCAGAAAAGAACAGCTCCCGCAATTCTCAACATATTAAGCTTACAAACCAGTTTTATACTAAATCTAACAACCTACAGCCGCGACCGCCAAGGACCACGAGCCACCGGACCCGAGGAGAGGCTTGCTCAGGGAGTTTTAGTCCCTTGGGGGAGCGATCAGGGGCGTATTTGCCGCGAGTCAAACAAGGCATTTGCCTTGGGCGGCATTTTCCAGGGGGCGGCAAAAAAAGCCGCCCCCAAACGCCCAGGGCAAATGCCTTGTTAGCCTTGCGGCTAACAGACATCCTGGGCTGGTGGCTGCTGGGCTGGTTGCTGGGCGGGCGGGCGGCTGGCGAGGGAGCACTTCCTCTGAGCTGTCTGCTCAGCTCCCTCGCGCGCCGCAGAGTGAGGCTGGGAGCCGGAATATGACGTCATATTCCGGCTCCGCCTCCCAGCCTCACTCTGCGGCGCGCGAGGGAGCTGAGCAGACAGCTCAGAGGAAGTGCTCCCTCGCCAGCCGCCCGCCCAGCAACCAGCCCAGCAGCCCGACCGGCAGCCCCACTAGACCCCAGGGAGAGGGAGAACCCCCCCAGCATTCCCAAAGGTAAGGAGGCTGGGGGGGTAAATAAAAAAAAAAATGAGTTAATGTGAGTGAGTGTGTCTGTTAGTGTGTGTCTGTTAGTGAGTGTGTCTGTTAGTGTGTGTGTGTGTCTGTTAGTGTGTGTGAGTGTGTCTGACTGTGTGTGTCTGTTAGTGTGTGTGAGTGTGTCTGTTAGTGTGTGTGAGTGTGTCTGTTAGTGTGTGTCTGTTAGTGAGTGTGAGTGTGTCTGTTTGTCTGTTAGAGTGTGTGTGTGTGAGAGTGTGACTGTTAGAGTGTGTGTGTGTCTGACTGTGTGTGTCTGTTAGTGTGTGTATGTCAGTGTGTGTGAGTGTGTCTGTTAGTGAGTGTGTGAGTGTGTCTGTTAGCAGCTAACAGACACACTCACACACTCACTAACAGACACTCACACACAGGGGCGTATTTGCCGCGAGGCAAACAAGGCATTTGCCTTGGGCGGCATTTTCCAGGGGGCGGCAAAAAAAGCCACCCCCAAACGCCCAGGGCAAATGCCTTGTTAGCCTTGCGGCTAACAGACATCCTGGGCTGGTGGCTGCTGGGCTGGTTGCTGGGCGGGCGGGCGGCTGGCGAGGGAGCACTTCCTCTGAGCTGTCTGCTCAGCTCCCTCGCGCGCCGCAGAATGAGGCTGGGAGCCGGAATATGACGTCATATTCCGGCTCCGCCTCCCAGCCTCACTCTGCGGCGCGCGAGGGAGCTGAGCAGACAGCTCAGAGGAAGTGCTCCCTCGCCAGCCGCCCGCCCAGCAACCAGCCCAGCAGCCCGACCGGCAGCCCCACTAGACCCCAGGGAGAGGGAGAACCCCCCCAGCATTCCCAAAGGTAAGGAGGCTGGGGGGGTAAATTAAAAAAAAAAATGAGTTAATGTGAGTGAGTGTGTCTGTTAGTGTGTGTCTGTTAGTGTGTGTCTGTTAGTGAGTGTGTCTGTTAGTGTGTGTCTGTTAGTGTGTGTGAGTGTGTCTGACTGTGTGTGTCTGTTAGTGTGTGTGAGTGTGTCTGTTAGTGTGTGTGTGTCTGTTAGTGAGTGTGAGAGTGTGTGTGAGTGTGTCTGTTAGTGTGTGTGAGTGTGTCTGTTAGTGTGTGTGTGTCTGTTAGTGAGTGTGAGAGTGTGTGTGAGTGTGTCTGTTAGTGTGTGTGAGTGTGTCTGTTAGTGAGTGTGAGAGTGTGTGTGAGTGTGTCTGTTAGTGTGTGTGAGTGTGTCTGTTAGTGTGTGTCTGTTAGTGAGTGTGAGTGTGTCTGTTTGTCTGTTAGAGTGTGTGTGTGTGAGAGTGTGTCTGTTAGAGTGTGTGTGTGTGTGTCTTTTAGTGTGTGTATGTCAGTGTGTGTGAGTGTGTCTGTTAGTGAGTGTGTGAGTGTGTCTGTTAGCAGCTAACAGACACACTCACACACTCACTAACAGACACTCACACACAGGGGCGTATTTGCCGCGAGGCAAACAAGGCATTTGCCTTGGGCGGCATTTTCCAGGGGGCGGCAAAAAAAGCCGCCCCCAAACGCCCAGGGCAAATGCCTTGTTAGCCTTGCGGCTAACAGACATCCTGGGCTGGTGGCTGCTGGGCTGGTTGCTGGGCGGGCGGGCGGGCGGCTGGCGAGGGAGCACTTCCTCTGAGCTGTCTGCTCAGCTCCCTCGCGCGCCGCAGAGTGAGGCTGGGAGCCGGAATATGACGTCATATTCCGGCTCCGCCTCCCAGCCTCACTCTGCGGCGCGCGAGGGAGCTGAGCAGACAGCTCAGAGGAAGTGCTCCCTCGCCAGCCGCCCGCCCAGCAGCCCGACCGGCAGCCCCACTAGACCCCAGGGAGAGGGAGAACCCCCCCAGCATTCCCAAAGGTAAGGAGGCTGGGGGGGTAAATTAAAAAAAAATGAGTTAATGTGAGTGAGTGTGTCTGTTAGTGTGTGTCTGTTAGTGAGTGTGTCTGTTAGTGTGTGTGTGTGTGTGTCTGTTAGTGTGTGTGAGTGTGTCTGTTAGTGTGTGTGAGTGTGTCTGTTAGTGTGTGTGTGTGTGTGTTAGTGAGTGTGAGAGTGTGTGTGAGTGTGTCTGTTAGTGTGTGTGAGTGTGTGTGAGTGTGTCTGTTAGTGTGTGTGAGTGTCTGTTAGTGTGTGTGTGTGTCTGTTAGTGTGTGTGAGTGTGTCTGTTAGTGTGTGTGTCTGTTAGTGAGTGTGAGAGTGTGTGTGAGTGTGTCTGTTAGTGTGTGTGAGTGTGTCTGTTAGTGAGTGTGAGAGTGTGTGTGAGTGTGTCTGTTATTGTGTGTGAGTGTGTCTGTTAGTGTGTGTGTGTGTCTGTTAGTGTGTGTCTGTTAGTGAGTGTGAGTGTGTCTGTTTGTCTGTTAGAGTGTGTGTGTGTGAGAGTGTGTCTGTTAGAGTGTGTGTGTGTGTCTGACTGTGTGTGTCTTTTAGTGTGTGTATGTCAGTGTGTGTGAGTGTGTCTGTTAGTGAGTGTGTGAGTGTGTCTGTTAGCAGCTAACAGACACACTCACACACTCACTAACAGACACTCACACACAGGGGCGTATTTGCCGCGAGGCAAACAAGGCATTTGCCTTGGGCGGCATTTTCCAGGGGGCGGCAAAAAAAGCCGCCCCCAAACGCCCAGGGCAAATGCCTTGTTAGCCTTGCGGCTAACAGACATCCTGGGCTGGTGGCTGCTGGGCTGGTTGCTGGGCGGGCGGCTGGCGAGGGAGCACTTCCTCTGAGCTGTCTGCTCAGCTCCCTCGCGCGCCGCAGAGTGAGGCTGGGAGCCGGAATATGACGTCATATTCCGGCTCCGCCTCCCAGCCTCACTCTGCGGCGCGCGAGGGAGCTGAGCAGACAGCTCAGAGGAAGTGCTCCCTCGCCAGCCGCCCGCCCAGCAACCAGCCCAGCAGCCCGACCGGCAGCCCCACTAGACCCCAGGGAGAGGGAGAACCCCCCCAGCATTCCCAAAGGTAAGGAGGCTGGGGGGGTAAATTAAAAAAAAAATGAGTTAATGTGAGTGAGTGTGTCTGTTAGTGTGTGTCTGTTAGTGAGTGTGTCTGTTAGTGTGTGTGTGTGTGTGTGTGTCTGTTAGTGTGTGTGAGTGTGTCTGACTGTGTGTGTCTGTTAGTGTGTGTGAGTGTGTCTGTTAGTGTGTGTGTGTGTGTCTGTTAGTGAGTGTGAGAGTGTGTGTGAGTGTGTCTGTTAGTGTGTGTGAGTGTGTGTGAGTGTGTCTGTTAGTGTGTGTGAGTGTGTCTGTTAGTGTGTGTGTGTGTGTCTGTTAGTGAGTGTGAGAGTGTGTGTGAGTGTGTCTGTTAGTGTGTGTGTGTGTGTCTGTTAGTGAGTGTGAGAGTGTGTGTGAGTGTGTCTGTTAGTGTGTGTGAGTGTGTCTGTTAGTGAGTGTGAGAGTGTGTGTGAGTGTGTCTGTTAGTGTGTGTGAGTGTGTCTGTTAGTGTGTGTGAGTGTGTCTGTTAGTGTGTGTCTGTTAGTGAGTGTGAGTGTGTCTGTTTGTCTGTTAGAGTGTGTGTGTGTGAGAGTGTGTCTGTTAGAGTGTGTGTGTGTGTCTGTTAGTGTGTGTATGTCAGTGTGTGTGAGTGTGTCTGTTAGTGAGTGTGTGAGTGTCTGTTAGCAGCTAACAGACACACTCACACACTCACTAACAGACACTCACACACAGGGGCGTATTTGCCGCGAGGCAAACAAGGCATTTGCCTTGGGCGGCATTTTCCAGGGGGCGGCAAAAAAAGCCGCCCCCAAACGCCCAGGGCAAATGCCTTGTTAGCCTTGCGGCTAACAGACATCCTGGGCTGGTGGCTGCTGGGCTGGTTGCTGGGCGGGCGGGCAGCTGGCGAGGGAGCACTTCCTCTGAGCTGTCTGCTCAGCTCCCTCGCGCGCCGCAGAATGAGGCTGGGAGCCGGAATATGACGTCATATTCCGGCTCCGCCTCCCAGCCTCACTCTGCGGCGCGCGAGGGAGCTGAGGAGACAGCTCAGAGGAAGTGCTCCCTCGCCAGCCGCCCGCCCAGCAACCAGCCCAGCAGCCCGACCGGCAGCCCCACTAGACCCCAGGGAGAGGGAGAACCCCCCCAGCATTCCCAAAGGTAAGGAGGCTGGGGGGGTAAATTTAAAAAAAAATGAGTTAATGTGAGTGAGTGTGTCTGTTAGTGTGTGTCTGTTAGTGAGTGTGTCTGTTAGTGTGTGTGAGTGTGTCTGACTGTGTGTGTCTGTTAGTGTGTGTGAGTGTGTCTGACTGTGTGTGTCTGTTAGTGTGTGTGAGTGTGTCTGTTAGTGTGTGTGAGTGTGTCTGTTAGTGTGTGTGTGTGTCTGTTAGTGAGTGTGAGAGTGTGTGTGAGTGTGTCTGTTAGTGAGTGTGAGAGTGTGTGTGAGTGTGTCTGTTAGTGTGTGTCTGTTAGTGAGTGTGAGTGTGTCTGTTTGTCTGTTAGAGTGTGTGTGTGTGAGAGTGTGTCTGTTAGAGTGTGTGTGTGTGTCTGACTGTGTGTGTCTTTTAGTGTGTGTATGTCAGTGTGTGTGAGTGTGTCTGTTAGTGAGTGTGTGAGTGTGTCTGTTAGCAGCTAACAGACACACTCACACACTCACTAACAGACACTCACACACAGGGGCGTATTTGCCGCGAGGCAAACAAGGCATTTGCCTTGGGCGGCATTTTCCGGGGGCGGCAAAAAAAGCCGCCCCCAAACGCCCAGGGCAAATGCCTTGTTAGCCTTGCGGCTAACAGACATCCTGGGCTGGTGGCTGCTGGGCTGGTTGCTGGGCGGGCGGGCGGGCGGCTGGCAAGGGAGCACTTCCTCTGAGCTGTCTGCTCAGCTCCCTCGCGCGCCGCAGAGTGAGGCTGGGAGCCGGAATATGACGTCATATTCCGGCTCCGCCTCCCAGCCTCACTCTGCGGCGCGCGAGGGAGCTGAGCAGACAGCTCAGAGGAAGTGCTCCCTCGCCAGCCGCCCGCCCAGCAACCAGCCCAGCAGCCCGACCGGCAGCCCCACTAGACCCCAGGGAGAGGGAGAACCCCCCCAGCATTCCCAAAGGTAAGGAGGCTGGGGGGGTAAATTAAAAAAAAAATGAGTTAATGTGAGTGAGTGTGTCTGTTAGTGAGTGTGTCTGTTAGTGTGTGTGTGTGTGTCTGTTAGTGTGTGTGAGTGTGTCTGACTGTGTGTGTCTGTTAGTGTGTGTGAGTGTGTCTGTTAGTGTGTGTGAGTGTGTCTGTTAGTGTGTGTGTGTGTCTGTTAGTGAGTGTGAGAGTGTGTGTGAGTGTGTCTGTTAGTGTGTGTGAGTGTGTCTGTTAGTGTGTGTGTGTGTGTGTGTCTGTTAGTGAGTGTGAGAGTGTGTGTGAGTGTGTCTGTTAGTGTGTGTGAGTGTGTCTGTTAGTGTGTGTGAGTGTGTCTGTTAGTGAGTGTGAGTGTGTCTGTTTGTCTGTTAGAGTGTGTGTGTGTGTGTGTGTCTGACTGTGTGTGTCTGTTAGTGTGTGTATGTCAGTGTGTGTGAGTGTGTCTGTTAGTGAGTGTGTGAGTGTGTCTGTTAGCAGCTAACAGACACACTCACACACTCACTAACAGACACTCACACACACTAACAGACACACACACTAACAGACACACTCACTAACAGACACACTCACACTCACTAACAGACACACTCACACACAGACACACTCATACACTCACACACACACACTGACAGATACGCATCCATTAGCTAAGTTAGCTAATGGATGCGTATCTGTCAGTGTGTGTGTATTTAGAAGGCGGGGGAAGGGTTGGGTGGGGGTGAGGGGGGCGCCTGAGTTTTGTCCTGCCTAGGGCAGCACAAAACCAGGATACACCCCTGGGAGCGATTACCGCTAACTCAGGCGGGACCCTATCCGGCGGTGAGTGGGGCAGACGGCACTATCCTGCCCCACTATCCTGCCAAACGTGACCCGACAGGCACCTCAAACTATGGCGGACCCGGTCCTATTCCCCCCCCTCTGGACTGGGGGGTTATCCCAGTCCCCACGGGCGACAGCCGCACAAACCGCAAGGCCCAAGCAACAGCCCAGCAGTGAAGTGCAGAGAATGGCGGCGCGAGACGACCACAACCGGGTGCCCGTGCCACAGACCCAGATCATACCATCATGTTGTCTCAATGGAGGACCGAGACCGGCTCTGGCTGAGTCCCCTCGCGGCTTACAAGTCTGGACACTAACCCCGGAAGGCATAGGCTGACGGGGGGACATTGAGGGACACTCTGGGTCAAAAGGGTTTTGATCTGCCGCCCATCACGTTTAATTCTAAGCTTGGCTAAGCCAGAATCTGCTGACAAAAAGCTGCTTTTCTTGCAAGAAAAAGCGATTCCTAAGTCTAGATGTAACACAGGGCACAGCTTTACTCACCTATCTATACTATTGAAGCGAAGTACAATTATTCACCTTGTTATAACTTACCTGTCACTCACTACGTCTTGCTTAAGCGTTTTTCTTTAATCTCGGCGCAAATCGTTAGACGTGAATGTACTGCATGATTTACTCTTTACCTAAAAATGTGCTAAAACCTAAATGTCATAATTGTGTAACGTTGTCATATCGCCAATCTTGCATATGCTATTGTGGCATTGTGAGATGATTATGTTCACTCAAGCACACACAAATAAAGAATAAAAAAAAAAAAGAATTAGAGATAAGTGTCACTAATAATATACTAGATTGCCTACTTACAACCAGATGAGGATGGTGATGGGCTCTGGCTGCAGTCTGGCTCCACTGGTCTGGTTTAGAACAGGCTCTCTGGAGGCTTTTTGTAACAGTGCTCACAAAAATCAATGTTCTGGGACAACGGGAAGCAGCTCCATTTTTTTAGGCCTTTTACACAGCTCAAGGTCATGGCCCCGGGGCCTGACGGTGAGTATGCCCATAAGGTCCACCCGTAAGTCCACCTACATGTTCCACCCATGAGTTTGCTCACAGGTGGTGGAGTGTTTAGGTAGGGGATGTGTTATGTGTAATTGTAGAGGATCTAAAGTGTGTGCTTATGGAATGTAGTGTATAGGGATACCAGTTTGTGTTGGTGATGCAGTGCGTGTGTAGTGGATGCAGTGTGTTTTTGTGTAAGGGGTAGAAAGCAGTGTGTGTTTGTGTGTAAGGGATGTGTTTGTATGTGTAAGGGTTGCAAGGTGTGTTTCTGTGTATGTAAGGGATGCAGTATGTGTGTCTGTAAGGGGTGCATTGAGTGTGTGTAAGAGATGCATTGTGTTCCAGTGTGTGTTTGTGTGTGTAAGACATGCAGTTTGTGAGTAAGGGATGCATTGTGTGTTTCTGTGTGTGTGTGCAAGCGGTGCATTGTCTTTGTGTGTAAGGGTTGCATTGTGTGTGTGTGTAATGGATGCGTGGTGTGTTTCTATGTGTGTAGGGATGCATTGTGTGTTTCTGTGAGTGTAGGGATGCATTGTGTGTTTCTGTATATGTATAGGTGCATTGTGTGTGTGTAGTGTGAAATAGAGAGTTTGTGGGGTAGGATAGGGGCTGAGTCCTACCAGCCCCTTTGTGCTTCTCTTTTCCTCCTTCCTCGGCCTCTCTCCCCTCTTGTCCCTTAGAGCTCTCCCCTCCTGTCCCTTATTGCTCTCCCCTGCCCCACTGTCCCTTAGAGCTCTCCCCTGCCTCCAATCTCTTAGAGCCCTCCCCTGTCCCTTAGAGCTCTCCCCTCCCATTCTTTAGAGCTCTCCCCTCCCATCCTTTAGAGCTCTCCCCTGTCAGTTATTGGTCACTTCTCCCCCACCCTGTCCCTTATTGGTCTCTTCTCTCTCATGCCCCCCTCCTCCCTCCCAGTGATCTCCCTGCAGCCTTTCCCTTAGTGCTCTCCCGTCCCTCAGAGCTCTCTCTTACCCCCCCGTCCCTTGGTGTTCCCCGGTCCTTTAGAGCTGTCCCTTAGTGGTCTCACCTCTTCTCCCTCCTTTCCATTAATGGTCTCTCCTCTCCCCCCAACTCTAGTGGTCTCCCCTCTCCCCCCCATAGTGGTCTCTACTCCACCACCCTTAGTGGTCTCTCCTCACCCCCCCTACCATAGTGGTCCCTCCTCCACCCCACTGCCGCCGCCCCTATAGTTTTCTCTCCACCCACCCACCCACCCACCTCTCTTTGTGGTCTCTCATCCACCCCCCCTACCTTCTTCCCATAGTGGTCTATCCTCACCTCCCCCCTACCTCCCATAGTGGTCTCTCCTCCCCCCTCTCTCCCATAGTGGTCTCTCCTCCAGCCCCCCTCCCTCCCATAGTGGTCTCTCCTCCACCCCCCTACCTCCAATAGTGGTCTCTCTACCACCCCCCTATCTCCCTTAGTGGTCCCTCCCCCAGTGGTCTCTCCTCAACCCCCCCTCCCTCCCATAGTGGTCTCACATAACCCACCTCTCTCCCTTCATGGTCTCCTCTTTCCCCCCCTCCCCTGTTCTACTCGACCCGGACAGAGCTGCAGCCGCCTGAGGCTCTCTATAGCATGAGGGGGGCCGGCGCTCCGGGGCACACTAGGCGACTGCCAAAGTCACCTATAGGATGCGCGGGCCCTGTGTCTCTGTGTTTTATAGTTTATTGCCGGAACAGTGTTGACATATAAATAGGATACTCGAAGTACAAGAATAGTGGGAACCTCCAAAGCTGGCCATCCACTTCCTGTCAAACCATTTTCAAGTGTTTTGACAAAAGCCATGACCCTCCTTGGCACCCAAAGCCCAGCGAGGCACTAACAATATGCTGAGATAATGCGGTAGATACACTTCTGCCATTTTCATCCAACGTCGCCCAACCTGGGGTGGGCAATGATCAGCTGTGAGCATTGAATTTGTTTAGCCTGGCAAGGTTACCAAGGGAGCTGAGCATGGCAGTTTGAGGGCAGACACATTATAAAATAATAGGACTTTCCACCTGGGATTATAGCAGCTCATTCTTAAATTAAATTAAATTAATGACTTTTATGCCTTGGCCATACTTATAGATATTTTTTTATATACTCAAAAACTGTGCTTTTTATCTTATACGTCCGGTCTCTTCAAACTCCCTGAAGTTAACGGACTGAACCGCTTCGATAACAAAAGGGATTGTGCTAACTTGTTAAAAATAATTTGTAAAAGGACTTTATCTGCTTCCACTAAACTGCATGCTAATTTAAAGGTCACCGAAACTTGTAACCATAGGGCTGACCTAAATCTAACCTCCTTCTTCCACCTGGAAATTGCCGCAGCCTAATGTTACAACTCAAAATATTCATTTTTTTTTTTATCCTCACCCAGGTCCAGCGCGTAGACTGGTCCCGGCCCCTTAAGCTACACTCATAAAATATAGCTCCCAGACAACATGCTCTGTATCTGGTGTAATAATCGAAATTGAACAAAATTGCCATGGCTGCATTAACTAGCTCACTGCTGTATCATTCCCAAGAACTGGCTGATACATTGTTTTGTTTTAACAACCCCTTTATTAAAGGGCCACTGTAAGCACACAGACCAGTGCAGCTCATTGTAGTAGTTATGGTGCTTTATATTTGTGGGAGCAAACCTGCCGCATTCTCTACCTTTCATTGCCGTCAGTAATACAGAAATGTAATTTCCATATAGTCACAGAGTTGGGTTTTGTCCGCCTTTTTCAGCATGATTAGACAGAAAACGACATAATTGCACCCATAGCACTATAATAAGCTGTAGTGGTTATAGTGCACGTAGTTCCCTTTTAAATGCTGCACTATTTTTATTGTAAGCAACCAAACCCAACGTTCTGTTTCATTTATTTTGCAGCTTTATTCTGCAGTTTGATTACAGCGCCTGTTACAAGATCGAAACCAGCTGTCCGTGGAATCCAAGCGTACTTACTCGTCGTCATACTTGCCAGTTTTATAATCACTATTCTTTAAAATGGCTGCTTCCCCCTCGCTCCCGTACCCTTACACCTCATATGTTCTCCAGTCCAGCTCTAGAATCCTTTATTTTAACCTTTACAAAAAAGAATCGGACTGAGCAGACTTACACAGAGATTAGCAACTATGGTTTGACCACCTACAAACATCATATCTTCTGTCTGACTCCAAAAATCACTGATCGCTGTAAAATCATTGATTGATCAAACCAAGAATCTACAATAGCAGTAAAATATATCCGGTTTTAAGATATAATCACCATACTATTTCTATTATTGATGGTTCCTTCTTGGATTCAAGACCCAACTATATGAAAGGGACAGTAATCCAGTGTCAGATCTGACGACACTTGTGTAATTATCAGCGTGCTGGCATAGATGGGAGTAAGGGAATGATGTATATTTTCCTTTTTAGAGCATTTGTTTGCCAATACCAACAAAAGGTTGGCTAAGAGGGAGGATCATGGGAAATATAGTCCATAAACACCTCCAATGCCAAGTTAGCTTTCTCTTACTTAGGGTTAATAAGTGTGTGAGTCAAATTCTACAAATTGTGCTGCACTACTTTATTGAGGCACACTGGAGGAGTGTTAAATGAAATTAAAAGGGTCATTAAAACTACGGCTTATCGTATAATCACAGCGTGGTAAAGTTGTTATGGTACAGGGTTAAAGGGACACTATAGTCACCCAGACCACTTCAGCTCAATGAAGTGGTCTGGGTGCCAGGTCCCTCTAGGGTTAACCCTGCCTGCTGTAAACATAGCAGTTTCAGAGAAACTGCTATGTTTACATTTGGGGTTAAGCCAGCCTCTAGTGGCTGTCTTCGGACAGCCACTAGAGGCGCATCTGCGACGCTGGAGGTATTTAATGCCTTCATCACGCAGAGCGTCCATAGGAAAGCATTGAAAAATGCTTTCCTATGGATACTTTGAATGCGCGAGCGGCACTGCTGCGCATGCGCATTCCGCTCCGCTGACGTCAGACGGGGGAACTGATGTCGGCGGGGGAGGAGAGGTAAGGGAGCCTGGCGGTGGAATAAGGTGAGTACCACGGGAGTGGGACCCTGAGGGTGGGGGCATCCTCAGGGCACTATAGTGTCAGAAAAAAAGATTTGTTTTCCTGACACTATAGTGATCCTTTAATCTTTTTACATTTTTGTTTTCTAAAATTTATTTCCCTTGACAATCTTTTTTAGTGACTTAAAACAATTATATTTGAAATGATAAAGGTTCTTGAATTGAATGTCACAGACATTGATTGACTTTTGAGATAACACAATACATAGTTACATATTACCGTAATATAGTCTGAAAAAAAGAAAGTCCATCAGATTCAGCCATTCACAAGTCTCTATTACTGCTGTTTATCCAAATCGAGGCGAAGATGCCAATATGAAGCATTTTCCAAATTTGCTACAAAATTAGGTTAAAAATATTTATAGAATCCAATATGGCAGTTTCTCTTTGGATCAGCAAGCTATACTCCACATATTAGCTGTTATATCCTTGAATATTGTTTTTCCAATAAGTACCCGAATGATGTTTAATAATCTGTACAGAATCTTATAAAACAACCTCTTCAGGCATAGAATTACACATCTTTATTGTTCTTACTGTATTGTACCCTTTCTTTTGCCGCAGGAAAAATCTCTTTCCTTCAAGTCTAAATTGTAATCTCTTGTCTTCTGTACAGACTTTATGGTCATCCCTCCTTTTAAACGTGAAAACTATATATTTTTTTCCCTCCGCGTTTTGATTGAAATGATGCCCATTTAATGCCATCTACGCTAATTAATATTCTAATTGGAAACAGATATTAGTGTTCTTGAAACTTATGGCCAAATGTTGTGTTATGCACAAAAGTGTTTTTTTTGAGAAAAGCATCACAATTTGTATCTGGATACATGTATGAAACGTTGTCCTATGCACAATTTATCATTCGTTCATAGCCCCCTGTTGTGCTAGAATACTAAATTCTTAGTGCATTCCATGCGACACAAAATATACGTGTTTTGTTTTCCCTGCTGTGCTCCCACATAACAGATTATGAAGTTAAACTGTATTGAAAACGTACTCTGAATTAATTAAGATGCGTGCCTTATTTCAGGACTTTGCTGCACACAAATACAATAGTTTTCGATCTCCAAATTGAATGCAAAACCCGCTATTTTTGTCGACCTGATGCCTTTACATTGAAGCCAGAACACAACCATTATCCATTAAAGTAGTACCAGGGATTCATCTCTGTGTAGAGGGTTTCTAATCAATTTTAGACCATCTGATGATATACAATATTCCTACATGAGACTATCCCTCTGTTAAGAGACAGAACGCCAAACAAAATAAAAAAAGGGGAAAAAATAAGCATTGGAATAATGTTAAACAGAGGAGCTCTGAAACCCCTGTTCTGCGGGGGGAGCCTCAATAATGCCTTGTTAATGTGTTTCAGCTTCCCGGCAGCCAGGGGGTTAAGCAGAAATTGAGTGGGTACGCTCCAGGGCAGGAGCGCTGCAGAACATAGCAGTGTTCGTGAGAATGAAAGTCATTTCCCGAAAACACTGCAGACACAAGGCCCCAGGCAGTCTAAAACCTTTGGAGACCAAAATGGCTTGCAGGAATTACTAGTAATAAGGTATTTTTTTTCCTCCCTTTCTTTCTCCTTGACTGAAATTCTGTAAGGTTTTAAATGTATTGCTAGAGAAACAATAGAACCATATATTTCTTTTTTGTTTCTTGCTTTACTATGGTATTAAGATCCATTACCAACATTAAATTTTCTGGATTGGTTAGAATGTAGCTGGATGTTAAATCCTTTGTTGTTTGTTTGGAATTTAATTATCTCATCGCCCCTTACTCTTCCCCCTCCCCCCATGAACGCGAAGACCTAAGGTTCTGTCGTGGATGGGGGTCTCTTGTAATAAAGAGGGGTTTGCGTTTTCCTGTTTGATGATGGCTGATTGCGCTTGATATGATGCGCGACCTTGCAGCCTCCAACCCTAGTTCTGCGGTAAAATGCACAGGTTAGCACCGTTCTTGACCTGGAGATTTACTTCCTGTTGTGTTGATCAGCACAAGATAACCCCCGGCTTCAGGTAACCCCCCTGCAGTGCAGGGGGGTTGCTAGAAAATATCATAAAGTTTATCACTCTATCTGTAAAATATCCCCAACATATCTATCTTGAATAGAATAAAATATGGACGATATGGAAGGCGGTAGATTGAAATAGAGTCAGCATAAAGCTCCCCAATAGAATGCCGGTTACAGTGTGATGGTTGAAGGGGAGCAGGATAAAGAAAGCTTGGAGAAAAAAGGTCACCTAGCAAGATAAGGTACATATTTACAGACCAATACTTCGGTTATTGAGTTTCCTCCCTCCTGGTTTACATTTCTGGCCATGGAATTCAAAAGTAAGGTACACATCTTTAAAGAAGGAATATGTCCATAAAATGCGTTGTGTGCTACATTTAGGCAATTTTACTAAGCAGTGCTTGAATCCGGGACGTGCATAGAAACTGTTGTTTGTAATACATACAGTAGCTTTTTATCCAACTGTCTGTTCATTTTCCCTTTTTATTATGGCATTTAACGCCTGTATTAATAGTGAGCTTATTGGGTGATGGGATGTGAGAGCGCTCGGTACAATCTACCTTGTGATAACTGCCTTTTCTTTTGAAGATGTTTCTGTTAGGTGCTTACGTGTTTGGCATTAAATGTATCATTTTTCTAATGGGAGTATTCTAGAAGCAGGTGTACAATGAATTATGAAGTCTCCTCTGCCACAAGATTTTACAGGAGAAACAAACTTGCATTATCACCCAGTGGGGGTGTCATTGGATCTTCGGAGAGCACAGTTATTTTAATCGTACGCGTTTTTTCCTGACGACGTGTAGTATTAAATCATTTCCCGAATAGCAATGGGGAAGAAGGTTTTCGTGAGCAGGGATGAAAGGTAGATTATTTGTTGCAAATTTACCTATTATTATTCACTAACCTGTATTTGTAGAGAATTGACAAGTGAGTAGTAAGATTTCGGCAAAATAGGCAAATTGTAAAATTCTTCAACGCATCAGCTTGTGTGGAAATTTGTCATTTCCTGTGGTCAATTTTCCATACTTCTCAGCTTAAACCCTTAAGGACCAAACTTCTGGAATAAAAGGGAATCATGACATGTCACACGTCATGTGTCCTTAAGGGCTTAAAGGTAAACACTATGTCCAAAACACAAATATTTTTGAAAGCATACAATTGCTGTAAACAATTTTAGTCAAATTTGCACATATTTTTCCTAAGTCAGTAAAAACATTTGAATGCAAATCTGCTTCTGCATGCTTATGAAGATCCCAAACCCATTGTTAGGATTTAGGGATTCAAATAAATACAGTATCTATGCTTTCACTGTTACCAATGAGCTGCTGATGACTGTGCGACAGTCACAGGGAGAACCTGTTTCTGGGGTTAATATGCTGTGTGCTGATGCCAGACACAGAAGTTGGACAAAACTGATATTTCCAGCCAGGATGAGAGTTTTTCAGCTGTCCGATTGAGTCCCCAGGGAGGAGGCCCTATACACCGAAAAAAAGGTGTTTCTTCCTTTGTAGCAGAGCCATTTGAGTAAAAGTAAGTGGTTGTGGTGCTTACAGTGACCCTTTTAATGGCTAAACCCAGTGTTCATATAATTTATTTCCTCAATATGGGCAATATTTCACAATTATTATTTAAAAGGGCACTATAGTGTCAGAAACACAAACGTTTATTCCTGACAGTATAGTTCTAAAATCACAGTTTAGGTGATCGGCCACCCTTCATCTCCCCATACCTCGGTGATGTAGCTGGTCGGCCTTCCTTACCTCTGTGATTTCACTCCCCTTTTTCCTGCACCGCATGGGGCTCCTCACCTCTGGCCCCGCCCCTGATCCGTCTCCCTGGCTGACATCATCATATTTGATTATTTCAGCCAATCCAATGCTTTTCCATATAGATATTGTGCATGAACGGAAAAACACCACTCTGTCCAATCAGCACATCCTCATAGAGATGCTTTGATTGATTGCATCTCTGTTGCGAAAGTTCAGCATCTCCATGCAGTACTGCCTGCACGTTGTGCAGCACTGACCCAGGAAGCACCTCTTGTCGGAGTCTGAGGAGTGGCCACTGGAGATGTTACAATGTAAACACTGGTTTCTCTCTGAAAAAGGCAGTGTATACATTAAAACGCCTGCAGGGACTGACTATACTCCCCAGAACAACTACATTAAGATGTAGTTGTTCTGGTGATTATAGTGTCCCTTTAAAAGCAATTGTAAAAAATAAATAAACCTGACTTGTGTATTTCCTATAACATATATACAAAATGTCAGTGACCGTAACGGAGTCCCACATGCTATCTGCTGTTTTGCACAGAGTTCTCTTTTTTATTATACATTGTAGAGTTTTTGTTAGTGGTACACAGCTAAAGTCTTCAGTAATTCAAAATGATGCACAAGCCCACCAATGTATCCTGGTGATCCGCAAGCAGATGATTGACAGTTCCACCTGTAGCCATGCAGGAACATCCTTAATACCTGCCCTCCTGGAGGTTGTTGAGAACTTTGAACCTGTTCTCTTTGTAGATACGTATGATATATTTTTGTTGTTGCTGGGCCCGAAGGGCAGGGGAATGTGATAACAGGCAGTCATATCACTACAAAAAGACTCAGCGTGTGCTTTTCGAAAGCAGTGTACAGATACCTGTAGCACTAACCTCTGATCACACCGATTGGCAGAATAAGGGACTTGTGTAGAAAATCCGTTTCTCCCATCCTTAGCCTTCACCAGCTCAATACTACAAGCAACAATGACCTACAGAGAAAACAGTGAACACTGCATTGAAAAGTGAATATCTTTCACAGGGCTCGATTTCAGCTGTGTTTTTTTGCCCTTTTATTTCAATTTCTGCTGCTATTAAATTCATTCTTAGACTGACAATAAATGCTTTAAAAAATCTATTTTAGTTTGACTTACTCGCAACCCCTAGTTGCCATCTCTGACACACCTTTATGATATAGGTATAAACACAATTTTCATACATAATGCTGTAAGTAAGTATAATAGTGAACTAAGAACTGCATTATTTCAGAATAACACAGACGTTGATGCTTTAGGTCCACTGGCTAAAATAAAAGCAGTTTTGTACGGTATTCACTTTCAAATTCCTTTGAGCGTTCTTCTTCATCTTCGGCAACTTTATATACAAGATAGAGATTGCAACAAGAGCCAGGTATTTTTTAAATGTTTAATTTATTTTTATTTGTAAATTAAATCTGATATTACAAGGTTTATATATTCAATAATGCTTTGCATTCGTTCATTTATTTCGGGATGACAGCAGGGTCCAATCACGAATGCCCGTTTTCTAGAACCGTTAGGATAAGGGGTGTAGTGATCCCAGCTTAGAAGCTTTTGTGAAGTGATAACCTGCCTAGACAGACTATGGTAATAAGATGCTGTCTTGCTGTGCTACATTAAGAGATCTGGCTGAATAGTGTGAATTTACATTGTGTTTCATCAACATTACAACACAACCAATGGTGTGTAAAATATATGCAAAGTAAGATTAGCAAGATCAATGCCATATTTATTTTTTCTCGTTTTGGCTTCTGGAATGCATACATTACCCTCCCATATATTATGTAGGTTTGCTAAAATAAACATTGCTTAATTAACAGGTAAAGATTCTTTGAAACTGTAAACAGCAAATGTTCTTGAACGAGCACTTTCATTAAAACCAAATGTTGCTATATTTGATTAAACAATTCTGGAAACCCATAAATGTGTTTTTCGTGGAATACTCTTTATGTTTGCGTTTGAAGCCCTGATGTAAAGTCTGTTCTGTCTCCCAAACACACACAAACATTGGGTGACGTCAGCAAGATTGCTTGATGGTTTCTGCAAATGGCCCCTCTCGGTACAGCCCTGTTCTCCATAAACTGTGCGCAGACCTTCATGGCGATGGTACGGGCACTGAAAATGGAAAAATTGTATGGGGGATTTAAAAAAAAAAAAAAAAAATAGTATGGGGGATATTATGGATAAATACATTAATTAAACGGCTGCTCTAAGCAGCCATAATCACTATGATTGTAAAGGTCCTGGTTCAATAAGTCTACGGGAATGGTTTCATTAAAAAATGTCTCTCTCCCAAGAAGACGTGGTGTTCAAGACAAAATTATTTGAAAAAACAAGGAATAGTGCACGCAGACTCACTGCACCATCATCACTACAATGAACTGTAGTATTACATTGGGTAAAAGTTTTATATGATTATCCAGGTTCTAAACACTAAATATTTCATTATGTGATACGTGCACCTTTAGAAGGTGATAATCTTGAGCTAATTGCATCTTTTTATGAATTATGCAAGGGAAACTTCAATCAGAGCCATATGAACATTTAATAATAAAAAGTGAGGAAGACAAAAAGGCAGAGACTCAGAAGGGAAGGGAATGGGGTGGGGAGAAGTATGTAAATAGGGGGAAGCTAGTTTTAAAAATTTTAACAAGCAAAGAGATCACATGGTGTTAGAACACTGGCTTAAGTATAGGAGTGCCATTGTTATTCTTTTTGTATTTTATGTTTAATGTTGGGGGGGGGGGGGGAGGGGGCGGAGGGATGAAGTTCACACTGAAAGGGTAAAGAGAGAAGGAAATAAAAATATTTAGATGGTTGGGGTGCCTGGTATGGGCCATTCATTGAAGCAATATGGGTTTCTGGGACAATCGTATGGAGCGTTCCGATAGAATGTGGAATATTTCTTTCCAAAGCAAAGTGATATTTGGACATTCTTCTTTGGAAGGAGCCGGACAATACACGTAGCCATGGGCATGCTCCTGTATACGAACAATTCGATGCCAGAACATCTAGCTGCCAGTGGCATAAAACACATTGTTATTTCGTGAGAGAGGCACAATACCTGTGTCATTTTACTGCAGTGGTCAGTTTCTGAAATTGCACACAATCTGAGATGAATGTCTTGAAAGGAAATTATGGGATCTCTGATTTCGATCAGGACAGAAACTTTAAGGGCGCGTTACTATTTGCTGTAAAGAATACTCCATGTTATAGTAATCCAAGTGTATCTGGAATCTGGACCTGCTCCCAACAAGGTTGCTTTTCGAGGTTGCAGATTCCATTGAAAATATTGATAGTTAATCTAAAGATGAAACTAATGGCCAAACTCAGTATTAGGTGTACAAACTACAAAGACAATGGTGGCCTCCAGTTCTGACCTGGCTTTTGCCACTTGTTCTTCTAGTCCGTATCCATGTCAGCCATTAATAGAGAGAGGAGGAGGGATATTTCTTCCTTCCCACCAATTCAATACAGATGGGGTTATTTACTAAGGTGAGAATTCACATTGAATTTAAAAGTTACGGCTAGAGTAGCTGTTTTGGCTTTAGATTTGAAATTCACAGAATGTGACGGAACAGATTTAGCTTCTTTAAGAGATGGCGCGTTGTTAGTGAGAGTTTGAGGTGCCTTCTGGCATGGAGGAGGTTAAATGATGCATTTTATATAATAATGCTAGAGTCCGATGAGGTTGTGTATTCCCCTCTATACCTGGTGTACTGATGATAAACACATTGTTACAGATGCCATGGAGTGACCTTATCTTCCATTATGTTAAGTAGTCAGACAATAGAAAAAGTCTCCAGATGGCATTCAGTATGAAAGGTTAAGGATCATTTGACTGCCCTACGGGGCAACAGAATCTGCTCAAATGCCATTAACGCACTGTCGGCTGGTTAGGAAGAAACGGGCCGCAGTCAAGGAAGAAATATCTTGTCCCCCTTAGCATGAATACCGCGCACTAAAGTCTCCAAGACGCACAGAACATGTGTATTCTATATCCTTCTATTCAGTGTCCAGCTGCAGCCGAGACTCGGCAAGGAAAATATCCCATCAATCCACTATTTTATAAACTGGGATGCATAAGCCATCTGGGCCCAGTACACCCCGAGTCTTGCACCAGTTGAGTTGACTGCATGTCTGCACTAGTTCTGGATATCTCCTGTGTGTATCAATCTGGAAGTGCTGGGTAAAGATGGTCTGCCCCTTATTATTGTTATAAGTGCTGGGTAAAGATGGTCTGCCCCATATTATTGTTATAAGTGCTGGGTAAAGATGGTCTGCCCCTTATTATTGTTATAAGTGCTGGGTAAAGATGATCTGCCCCTTATTATTGTTATAAGTGCTGGGTAAAGATGATCTGCCCCTTATTATTGTTATAAGTGCTGGGTAAAGATGGTCTGCCCCTTATTATTGTTATAAGTGCTGGGTAAAGATGGTCTGCCCCTTATTATTGTTATGTGATTAGTTTCTATTTCGGGTAAGACAATGTGCGGAGTTTTGGAATAGCCTTTTCTATGCCAGGGGCAAGCACCTGCGGACACTTTCGTTGCTCAGGTGGGCATTGACATTTACTCTTGGTTTCTCATTTGAGCATTGTTTTATTACTATTTTTATTTTGTTGTGTTATATAGCACAAAGGCCATTTTTGTTTGAAATGGTTACAAAATAAATAAACGTCCAAACAAAAAGAATAGCAGCTGTTCCTCTGAGAAATATATTGCAAGCCGCACTCATGGTTAATACTCTGAGACTGAATTCTGTAGCCCATGCAGCAACCCCAGAGTAATGCTTTGTAGGGAGGAAAACACCTATATTTTGCCTCTGAGCTGAATATAAGCCATGATCATTGTCTAAACTGTTTATCTATAGATTAATAAAGGACTCACCTAGGAGGTTTCATTGCAGATTAGTGTTTTGGATAGTATTCAAGTACTTTGTTAAATAAATAAACTCATGTTTTCCAATATTCAGGAAGACCTGTACATGATCTAAGATAGTATGTCAGCTTACCACATGTTAATGATTAGATGGCCTTATATATCAGACCTCTCAACAGTCCCGATTTTGGCGGCACAGTCCTGATTTCTTGTCCAAACTCTGATCCCTGGTGTCCCACTTTTGGGGAATATCACTGTCTACATCAGGGGTCCTCAAACTCCGGCCCCCCAGACTTTGCTGAACTACAACTCTGGCTATCTATGTAATTCATAGAATCATGGGAGTTGTAGTTCAGCAACATCTGGGGGGCCGGAGTTTGAGGACCCCTGGTCTACATGGACTGCAATTAGTGGGCCGGCCTGCTTGATTGTCAAACATCAGGCGGACCTGCCAATTCCTCACTTGGAACCCCTTACCAGGCTAATCCACCCCTTTTGGGTCATGCAACTGATGATGACCTTTACTGGCCTGTCTTATTTAACCATGCCCCCCCATTGTCCCATGAAGTGGTGTGTATGATATATGGTTATGTATTGCATTGAGCTGCATTGGTTGGTAGTAGGGGGCACATTTGTTCTCAGAAACCGATACAAGTTCTTAAGTCTCCAGAGTATCTATTTGAGACCTGTTTTACCCAACAGCCTGTGGATAAGATTTGTTTGTGACACAAGCTGTCATTGGGCAGGTCAGTGATACTCCCTGTTTATTACTCATACACTTGTGATTGAGTAATAGCAGGTTTTTTAGTGTTTCCGCGTGCTGTTAATAACTATGTCTATTGCTCTCCTAAACAGTTTGTGTTACTCAGGGCAAGAATGAGGGAATATTTTGTAGGACAGAGTAGGTGAAATACATTCGCTTTAAATTTTAGGAGACCTGAGTAAAGTTTGATCAGGTTTATCATTTATGCATAACCTCCAACGTGATCTAAGTCTTCAGTTTGGAAAAAGGTAGAACATTAGAAACCTTTTTAATAATAAACTATTAAGTGAGACACATGTAACTGGAATTCTGATTAATTAATAGTCAGATTATTAAAAAAAAAAAAAAAAAAAAAAGAATTGTGGAACACTCACAAGTTGGACAGATCTTGGATGGAAGTAAAAGTTCTGTAATGATGTCACTGATCCAGGAGGCGGTCTTGTTGCCGTGATCTTTTGCAGATAGCTGCAGTTATAAGCAGGGTACTCAGTACACCATAAATGAATACCGTTTCATTGCTAGCATTTCTTTTTTTCTAAATCTGCTTTGAATGGATCATATTTGTCAGACAGCTACCATTCGCCTGAGGGTATGTTTAGAGCAGACCTTTCAACCAATGCGTTTTTTGCATTTTAGTGAAAATAATCACAAAGGTGACATGCCAGTCAGCAGTGTTAAATCCTTTTCCAAGAAAAAGTGCAGTGTGTTTACACTTAATACAAAATAGCTAGCACAGGTACGCTTCTTTACTGTGCAACTCTGAACTCCCAACACATCACTAAACTGCAAATGTAATGCTATGCTTAAGTGAGACCTATCATAAAACAAATGTTGCATTATTGCTTTGTAAGGGCAAATTAGACATAGCTCTGTAGTTTAACATATCCTCTGCAGTTTTCCCTCCAGTGTGGGCTGCTGTGTTTCTTGAGTATACTACAGGAACCGAAACATGTAATCCAGCACTATAGTGTTTCTTTAAATATGACTGGCACGGTAATGACTCTTACAGTAACTGGCACTTGTCATTTTTAACGTGCTAATTTGTTGTGTTTTAATCAATTTCCATGTACGCGGTGTTCCCCGTCCATCTCTGCTCATGTTCACAAAGGAAGATCTGGGTTCTTTAAATGGAACACAAGCCAGTGCTACCTGCATGACCGTACTGCATATGGCATCACCAGGTCCCTTAATGTAAAAAAAAAAAAAAACAGGCGAATTTCCCTTTAATTCAGTTTCTGTGCTAGGCCCAGCCTCCCCATTGTGTTTGTGTGAAGTTGTTGTGCACTGTGATGTGTTGCAATTGTGCTGGTATTTTAGATGCTTGTAAATACTCGAGCAAGTCAAGTTTTCCTGATGTTTGGCTGCAGGGTAGGGTGTGCGCGTAAAATGCCTCAAGAAAATGGGATTCATTTACATCCACAAGGGTGTAGCGTGTAAGGATTTTGCCAGAACTGAATGGTTTGAAGCAGTTCCTTTGACTAGTTTAGGCCAAGCATTCCTGTCAACGTAACAAAACAAAAAAAATACCAGGACAGAAAATTCAAGAAACACAGATTTCTATTCAGTCCTTATATTTATTGTTTTTTTCTGGTCTGTTGAAACCAATCCCACGTAATCATCACAAGAGAGACATTTAAAGTTTTATTTCTGTCGTGAAACCATTATCCTCACAACCTAATTCAATAAATGAACTCCTTGGGAGTCAGAGCAAATTGTTTACAATTCAGGCTATCCCTAATTTATAATAAATCTCTATATTGTGGATAAAGTTTAACTTATGTTGGGAGGTTCTCCCACCGTTGTATTGGAGAACCAAGGAAATGTGTGTTAAAAACGAGCTAATTTCTTCTCCCATGCCTCTTGGCAGCCAGCTAGCACTCTGATTGGGGCTTCCATTAAAATACATTGTATACAGTGGTTGCATTGTTAAGTTTAATAAACAGCCTGGCCTTCACTCCCAGGCACACTTTAAGGTTACTGACCTCTTCACGGTACCCTGAAGGAGAGCACAGCTCAGTAGACAGCCTCCAGTAGGTTACACCATTTCAGATCATCTTTGTCTGATAATAGAACATTTTCGGTTATTGAGGTTTATCTTCTGGTCAACATTCAACTTGGTTTGATGGCAACGAGACTTTAGGTCCAATATCTTCCCGATTAAGGAGTTGTCTGCTTAAAAATTTCCCAAATAAATGCCATGTCTAACCAGACTATTCAGTGCTTCTTCCAAAATGAAAGTATAAACAAATGTCCAGGCACACCCGATGGTTTCTTCAAAAAGCAGACTTTACTCGGAACAAAAATGATAAAATGTTTCGGCTGCTACACAAGCCTTTGTCAAGTCTTGTAGGAGCCGAAACATTGTTTTCACATTTTTGTTTGAAAGACCTCTTTTAGAAGAACACATCGTAAGTGCCTGGACATTTGTATATACTTCCAGTGGATACCTTAGGGGACTTGTCACTACTGTCCGGAGCGCCCTGGGGGAAGTAATCCCTTATACAGCGAGTGCACTGTTCTTCCTTTTTGGTACATGTTTCTTCCTAAATGACATTAAAAGAAGATAAGAAATATATTAAAGTCAGCACATTATGGAGGAAGGAGAATTATTACAGCTCAGCCTTCAAATGTTTAAACAGCACGGGCTGCCAGGGTCTTACAGTCGCACAGGTGGATCGATGAGTATCTGTTAAGTACACCTTTGCTTAGAGAAGGTCACCATTTGATGGTAATTATCAGTACAGAGACTGAGTTGAGAAGTGCGTATTACTTAGTCATTACACTTAACTCTAAAATTGCCAGCCACGAATCAGGCATTGCAGCCCAAGACCAAAATCTTATTTATCCAATATAATAATTCAGGTTTTGTCCCTTCTATGTCACTCTTTATCTCATGTCACAAATCACTCAAATAAAGACTAGATTTTTGGGATGAAGTACTGTTTAAACACACACACAAACATTTTTTTGTTGGAGTGTACTGAAAAAAACCAGAGGAAGGTCTACACAATACGTGGCAGCGGTCCTGCTTTGCACTACCTTGGGTTCTGTTTTGTTTGTGTTTTTTTTTTTTTTTTTTAGGTCTTGTGAGTGCTTTGATGTGTCTGTCTGTCCGTCCATCTTGCCAGGCTAAAAGCAGTGCTTTTATCATTCATCATTTTCGCCTTGTCTCTCTGGGTCACAATGAAGTGTTTGCCCCAGCTGTAGAGAGTGTTCAAAGCTGGCATATCAAGAGCGATATGAGACAATCTAAACCTCTAACCCTCTCCCTTCTGGGGAACTGTGTACTGAATCCACCTTTATTCTCCTGTGCGATACACCGAGAGCACGGCTATTCCAACACTTGACAATATGATGCCGTGTTAACCCCATTCTTGTGACCTATGACATGTCCGGACTGTCACCAAAGAAATAGCTTTATCTAACCTCGTTATAATTCCCGCTCATACTCTCTCCATTCAAGCTGTATTGTAATTGGACATATAGTACGGAGAAAGACAGAAAACTTTTTCCCTACTCCTTTATCATTTTGGGTTTTAATGTTGGTAGAACATCTCTGAGAATCTTCAATGGTTTCTACAAAGGTTAAAAATGCAGAGACATTACTTCAAATCACATTTCTTTATTACTCCATAGCTATTGTGTCAGTTGTGGGGGGGTTGGGACCTTTTATGGGTTCTTTAGTTTTTCTTTATAGCAAATTTATTTTAAAGGGACAGAGATTAATTTAGATATCTCATAGTTTATGGCAACTGGCCTCACACTATGAACGTATATAAAGATAAAGTAGATTTATTTTGGATCGCGTTGTTGAAATGTCATTGTTCTAAATGCTATACGAAGGATAGCCAACTTGATGAACGGTAAAAGCATGTGGTCTTAACAGCAGAATAAACGTGGAGCGGGGGAGGTCTGTCCCCTTTTACCCTCATAACCTGGGGTATTTACCCCTCCCCCCCCGCATCCGTGTGTGTATATACTATGCTATTGCTGGTGGTGTTTATCCTCACATCTGGCATTAAAAAGGTTCAATATGTTTATTTATTTACTCTGGTTTACTTGGGCAGACTAGATGGGCCGAATGGTTCTTATCTGCAGTCACATTCTAAGTTTCTATGGTTCTGTTAAATAAGAAGAAAGGAAAAAGCTGAAAATTATGTTGCTTCATAGAAATGTGACTTAGAGAAACCTGAATACAAATGTTAATAATTTGCCCTTGGGCTTTCTCACAATACACAAAAGGCCAAGACACCCCCGAGCCTCTCTCCACTCTGATGTGACTCGCCAGGGGTCAAACACTGCTCCAGGCATAAGTCACCTTTATCGTCTCTGCTGCCGAGGGCAAAAATGAGAGAGATTGGCCTTCCAAGTATGCAGAACAAACCTGGTCTCTGACATGTGTTCGGAGAACTACATACATAATTCATCACTGCGGCCTGCTGTGATATCTCCAGCACAGATTAACGATTACATAGGATGCTAGTGGATATAGGGTATCCGTTGAAACCGTTCTGATGAAATAGGCGAGTTTTAAATGATGAGAGGGTTGTTTGAGTGCAGGGTTCCTAATAACGGACACTGTTTTATATTATTATTATTATTGGTATTTATATAGCGCTAGCTTAATATTATTTGATGCCACAAGGGTTTGCATTAAGGTTGGGAGGGACCTAAAGGTTTATACACTGAATTTCAATTGTAATATATTCAAGACCAAATAACAAAACATACCTGATATGCAAATTTCTCCATCTTCGCTATATTCACAGTTTGCTGTATTAACTTTACGTTTGGCTTTCGGATTTTAATTTTATTTATATATATATATATATATATATATATATATATTTAAATGGCTTACCCTGTTAGAGTTTTGAAAACAGGGTACCATTTCAAGATGTGAAGGATGGCAACTCCCATGATTCTTAGTTCATACATAGTGATGGGAGTTACCATCCACAGCATCTTGAAGGCAGGTATCCCTTCACCTTAAGACCCCCCCTTTGGCTGTATTGAAGCCGTATTACTGCATTGGATAAACTGATGGACCGGGCGTCATCACGGCACAGAACCCATTGTGTAACGGTGTTAGTCACATCACTGCTATGACAACCCTCTCTCATTTTACAGTGATTTGGACACAGACAGCCTCAAATGAATTTGCTGCAGTTACTTCTATCTGTACACCGGGGCAATCATACTTTTAATTGCAGAGGCCTATTTATACGTATAGAAAAGTGCACGGAAACTTTGACCTTAATCTCGCCCTGCAGTGTGATTCTTTAATTAGCATCCATCTATCATTAGATACATGGTTAACTACAAAGCTTAGTTTTTTTTTATTTGGAGATAATACTATGCTAGCCGTTCCTTTCTAACCGTGCTGTGGTATGTTTCTCCTTAGTGCAGTGTCTATTGCGTGTGACTCGGTTAGAAGCTAGTTACAGAGGATGTTAACAAAGAAAGAGACAGAGGGGTTTGTATGGAGGTATGGGGCTCCAGCCAAATGTGTCTGTTACTGAGACTTGCTCATTATCGGTTCTACTGTTTGCACAAGCTATACCTTTGGTGCAATCTTACCTAGAATGTGGACGGTGTTTATAACAGTTAATCAGAACAATTGGAGCATCCAATATTGTCTTCCATTGGCCCCCAGCTGTTTTGCCAGTCTAACAAACCTTACCACGAGTAGAGGATTCTTCATACTGGCAGAACTGTGTATTTATACAGGATAGTCTGAATACCCAGGGCTGCACCCACTCTAATATGGGTTGTTTTCACATCTAATGATCTAAGTGTGTTGGTCACCGGGCCAAGCTATTCATGCGGAATATTTCATTGCAAGAAATTCCATCTGCTCACTAACACTTCAATGCCTTTCTCCAGTCTATATGCGTACACTCCTAAGGGCAAACCGCAGTCCTGTGTCCAAGTGGCAAACAGCAGTGGTTTTATAGATTGGGACTTTGTTAACAATCCTTTGTGTTCTTTATGTTGTGTTTGATTGTTTTAGATTACATTGGGTTATAGGGAAAGCAAAGGAAAACCTTAGCCAACAATTGAGCAAAGTGCTTCTAAATCCAGTCACCACTGCATGAAAACAGGCTGCCGAGCAGAAGTATATAAGTGAAGGTTTTTAAGAATGTGTAAATGATTTTCAAGGCTGGCCAATATGGACAAGACATCTTTTCATCTTCACTTCCTGTTGTGCTGTACAATGATAAGCATGCACAGGAAGTAGCAAGAGTGCGTTAGTAAAGTCCATCCCCCAAGATGATAAAGCAATGCAAAATAATGGGATTATTTTCCTACCCACACCCCACAAAACAAACAAACAAAAAAAAAAAAACATACGCATTCTCATACATATTATATTATGAATGCCATGGATTTCAAACTCCAGGCTAAATTAAGATGATTTACTGTATTTATTTAAGGGAGAGAGAGAGGGGAAAAAAAGAAATCGTAGATGTTTCACTGACATTATGTGAATGACACTATTAATGTATGTCATTATAATAAAGTCGATGTTGCTGTCAAACCTTAAAGCATTTGTGAAATGCAATCTGCATCTTTTTGTGGTTTTTTTTTAATCTATCCGGCAATTAGACTGTAATATCCAAAAAATAGCACAATCTTAACTAGGAGCTCTGAAGGCACCCTGTCAATCTCAGGGGATAATAGTTACACTTGGAATTCTTCTGCAAGGTGTGGACGACACAATTGTCCCTGGGTAATATTGGCTATATTATTATCATTGTGTGCATGACAACACCCAATATTTATCACTCCTCGGTACAGTCTTTGTTTATTAACTAGATGGCAAATTCAGAGACTCATTGCCCCTTTAATTTCTTGTTACCATGTTCCAGAGATGGTTTGATAGTACACATTTCAACATATAGTGAAGAGTCACTAAAGATGAAATTATGCTGCCTTTTCCCTGTTTTCTTATCCCAATTCTCTCGCCTATAAACCACCAGACTTACTACTTTTTGCTGACTTGTCAGAGACCTGTAGCCCTTGAACTCATTCTTGTATTTTGTTTCCCGACTTCCTGAAGTTGGTCACAAACCTCTACTGATCCTTTGGCTACATCTGTAGAACTTAAACCATTTGCGGACTTCCTGTCCCATTCCTTTGGCTCTTCCATCAGCCCCTGTACCATTCACTCTCCACCTTCGGCCTCCAACACAATGTCTAACTTACATGGACTTGCTCATCCCAACATCTCCAATGACAGTAAGGTCAATAGCAAAATAGTCACAAAAAGAAACCGTTGATTCTATTTTAGTGTAAAATAAAGGTTGACTTGTTTTCATTGAAGATAAAAACAATATATATGCATATTTTTGTATATTAGTTACACAGCAGGCAAGGTCTCATCTTGGCTCAGGAAGAAATATAATGTAGAACCATAACTTTACCAGGATAGCCTGTGCCATATGTATTGACAAGCACACACAAATATTAAAAATGAAGAATATGGTCCATGAGTCCCAGGGGGTCTTGCAAATCTCCTAAATGTGTAGTATAGTCCAGACTGGACTTCATTCAGGGGTGAAAATACTGATACTTCGTCTCCTCATAATGTATGCTGGGTTTACTCCAATATGTCGTTTGCCGTTAATAAACCCTTCATTGATAGACCTGCAGCAGTTTGGTTGGGGTTTCAAAATTGAACAGCAAAATAATAGTTGTTTAGTGTGGAAACGCAAAATGCAATAAATGAAACCACATACAATTTTAACGGTTATTATCGTTTACTGTACATAAAAGTTGATGGCATGATTTGGATTAGAAATAAGTGGGCACAGGTACATTACAATATTTTTTCCTTTTTTTTTGTTTTACAATAATGTATAATATACAATTCTACATACGGGTTATGTACAGATTTGAAGAACGGGCTGCCCACTCCAGGCTTAATGCCCCAGTCTTCACAAATCATTTTTTCTTTAGATGTTATAATATTGTGGAATAATACTTGGTTCCAGAGTTTAGTTGTGAATTCCACATTTTGCGGTTGGAAGATCTTACTTTCCAGAGGTTGCCGTTTAATACATTCTCACGGATACTGGCTGTGTCACTCCAATATATTTATAAATTAATAAGAGTGGGGTGAAAACGTGATTAACACCAGGATCATTGATTGAGACCAACCACATGTTAAACAGACAGGATTTAACAGGAATCTATTTTTACCTCGATACCTGCAAACAACCTGCCACATGAGCTCGGGCTGAGAAAGCTGCGTTTCGCTTCATTTTGGGGGATGGTTTAAAGACTGACTACTGGCGAATCTGGCATTGGTTGCCTTTTTTGCTTTGGTGTGGAACTTTTCTTATCACTGGAAACATTTTGTGTGTTGTGGTATTTACTAAACTATGAATTGTCTGGCTCCTGTCCCACTACATTGATTTGCAACATAGTAATAATACTGAAATAAGCCAGTAAACACGCTTTGAGAGCCACAAACAAACCCTGTTGCAAACTTAGCACAGCGATGAAAGTCGGGAACTTAGATTAAATCTGCTTTCAGATTTTTGTATTTTTCTTGTTTTTCCAACTATACACAAAATTCCACTGATTCCACTGACATTTGCCGCTTTTCCAGGCTTTAAAAAAAAAACAAAAAAAACCAAGCACCATAACCACCTCAGCCTGCAGATGCCAGGAGTGCCCACACGTTTAAGAACATACCTAGGCCCCCTTAGGTGCCCGCCCCCACCTCAGCCACTGAAATAAGCCTCAATTGTGACGGGCACCTGGTAAACCCAAGGAAAGTAGTCAGACCACCCTGCGAGGGCAGCAGAGCACTCCTGGCACCATAAACACTGCAGAAGGCTTTAGTGATTATGGTGTTTGGAGTGTTCCTTTAAGACACATTTCTTTATTATAAGTATTCCCTGTGAAATTCACTTTGAATTCCTGACATTATAGACTTGAGTGGTTTGAAGGTATTTCAAACATAAAATATAAAAATAATTGTACCATGCATATATTACCACTAACTTGTGTTTAATATGGAAAATAGCTGAACCAGAAACTGGAAAGTTAAAACAATCTTAAGAAACAGTTTCTTGAGATTAAACATGTTTGTGTCTCCTTTTCCCTTCAAGAAAGTGATGCTTTTAATGTGATGTAAAGACATTGAGAAGTCAGGTCTGTGTACAATTCACTTTATTGAAGTCATATATATCTATAGTGCACCAGATTGTTTTGGCTGCTGTCAAAATCTCTATGAAATACTCACTTCGACTGTATTGGAAGTTTTACTGAAATTCTAGCTGAGCTACTTTTGTCAAGTTTTGTCATTCTCCCAGCTGTCACTAGTAGCTGGGGAGAAAGGCTGTCTATGGAGTATCCTATGGACTAACGCATAGTCAGTGACGTGGGCTCCCGGCAGCTGAAGAGGACCGGCAGGAAGACCATAGTGGCGGCCACACAGGAACAGGCTCAGGTAAGTAAACTCACCTTCCCCTGTGGACACCAAGCAGAGCCGTCACCCTCAGGGGTCTCTGCAAACGTTGAGAAAACCCCAGACAGTGACAGAACCACTTTAATGACCAGCGTAAACATGCAAGCAATCTCAAGTGAGAGGTTTATAAGCTAAACGGCAAATTGTATTGAATTTAAAAATCTACATTTAAGCTATAATAGCCTGTGTGGTTATAACGGAGTTGGAAAAATATTTCTAATTGAATACAGTTCTGCGTTTAATAAATAAACATCAAATTATTTGTTCAAATGTTAGGTGATATGGAAACAATATATAAAGAAGTCATCATAGTTGTGCAGCAATGATTTAACACATTTGTTAAAAATTAACATTACAATAAACTGCCAATTTTATTATTACTTTTAATATTTCTACACGGATTTTCTTTTTTTTAAACTTGTGTCAGAACATGCAGGGTAAGAAAAACGTTGGGATCGAGGCAATAGTTTTGTAATAAAAAGAATTCAGCAGAATTTGCTATCAACTCATTGTCCTCTGTGACACTGGGAACATTTTTTTGAAAGAGATAGTTTAAGTTATAATATGTTATAGTTCAGAATATTTTAGGGTAAGTGCCTGTCCATTTACTTTTCAGGTTTCCATCCATTTAAAAATAAACATGTTTGTTCTTTAACTTGATACCTCATTGGTATGCGTCCATTGGTCTTTAACAAGTCTCTGAGTGACGTGTAGCTTTGTCACTAACATTTTAGGACTTGGATAAAAAGTCTGTGATCGTTATAGCTCCAGAAAAAAAAAGTGTGTTTCTGTATCGTCCACATCAGAATACTGTAAATTCTCTTAATATGCTCAGTTATTCGATGCTATTGGTGGGTTTGAACCATTTAGAATGTGAATGTATTTTCCCCACAGCACAGCTGTAGCGAGGCCCGGGCAGAATAGTTCTATGCTTTCATAGTGAGACCGGGCCTTTTGTATCGTGACGTTATAAGTACTTTCAAGATATCACAAACTGGCAACGACAAGTCAAACATAGTCTGTTAATACTGTTTTGCAGATCCTCAGGGTTTCCCGTAGAGGATTTTTGAACACTTCTGTGATTCCAAAGTTAACTCCTGGTGCGTCAGTCCAGAGGTTCCTGTTTTATCCGTATTGTGTTGGGCTGCATTCTCCTGTCCTCTCTGCAGAGTACGTATTCGCTAAACTGAGAGGAGTCAACGCCACCCCCACATGAAGCTGCCACGTGAAATCCCTTCTGAAATAATCTCTCCAAGACCTGCAAGACACGACAAGGATACGTTTACGTAGGGAAGGTGACGAGCCACGAGGTACGTGCTTGTTAATCATGATACACTATCTACAAGTTTCTTGTTGTTTTGCTAAAGGATGGTAACAAATGAACACTAAGTGTTGGAGTAGACAGAAGAAAAGTCACAGCTTTTAAAAATAACCCTTACAAAAAAAAAAGTCCTTTGAGATAATCAGAGCCCCAAACTTGTGCAGGTTTCCTTTTTATACAGACAGTATAAGTATTGAATTTTTACACAAAATATATATTGCATCACGCAGTCCTTCAGCTTTAACCCCTTAAGGACCAAACTTCTGGAATAAAAGGGAATCATGACCTGTAACACATGTCATGTGTCCTTAAGGGGTTAAAGTGACTCGGCCGTGTTCCTGCATTCTTTTTATCATGCTCAAATTCTTTATCAAAATCTGGCTACAGGTTGTTTTCAAGTTACTGTTGTACAAATACAGGGACTAATTTATTGGTATCTCTTCCTGCTTGCAGTTCACTTACATTTTCATTCTAACTGCAGTTGGCTGACCTGAAATGATTAGTTTAGATAAACTCTTAAACACCGTGAGTTAATTGATCTTACATTCTGCTCTGCAGTGGTTATGTTAAATAGCGCAGGCCGAGTTTTTTCAGTTTGCTATTTCATCAAACTTAGCTGTACATTTTATTTTGTTCACATGCATATCAAATTGGATTGGTACATTTCACAGGTCCTGTGTAACCTACTACTTCAAACGCTAAAGATCTCCTACATTCAGAGTACAGCAATCTCTCACATATCTACCGCCTTTCCCCCAAAATAACACCGGCCGAGTCTTAGAATAATTTTCCTCCTGAAAAACGCACCGGGGCTTATTTTCAGGGGTGTTTTATTTTGGTGGAAAACTGTAGCAAGTATGTGCTAGAAAGCAGGTCTATGTTTAAGGGGAATGCCCCCAAACAGACCAGTTCACTAGGGCATGGAATCCCACAATTCTATGTTCGGGGCAACTTCCCCATAGATTAGCACACTCGCAATGGGTGAATGGTACTTATTTGATCAACCGAGGAAAGAATGAAAGGGTGAGTTATGGACTCTGATATAATCATATTTATATATATATATATATATATATATATATATATATATATATATATAGTTTTAAAGAAACACACCAGGCACCATAACAACATAATTAAGTTGTTATGGTGTGAGGAGGTCTTACCTTAGGATTACTGTTTTAAACCCCCAAATCTTCAGCTCTGCCCCCTGTATTTCTATTTCAGCCCGAGGCTTCAATCAGGAAGCCCTTGGACTCCGTCCCAATTAGAGTATCAGCTGACATCCATAGTTCCCCATTTAAAAAATGGAGTGAAAAGGGTATATATATATATATATATATACTTTGTTATAGTGCCATATATTTCCTACAAAGTTAACATTTTTGATTACTGTCTTTTTCCAGTTTATCAATGCCACAGAAATTGAACCAAGAAAACCCACATGATCATGCTTCTTAAAGGGGCACTGCCAGCACCTGTTCAAGATCTGGCTAAATGTAAGTTATTATTCTTTATTGATATTTATTTTATTGTTTAACATAATCTGTGTATAGGTGACATGGACATCTTATCTGGAAAGGAAATTAATTGCTCCTTTAAAAAAAATAAAATAAAAAAAATACGATTAAGGTTACTTAGGCTAAATCTTTGTATGTGATTTGTTCCTTAGCATCACCTCCACTGAACTTCGCCACCACATGATGCCTCAATCGGAGAAATCGGGGCAGTCACAGGTGCCAAGCAAACACCACTGCAGGGGCTCACTCATTTACATACTTTATTGGGCTTTGTCTTGCAAAGCATGTTAAAGGGACACTATGTGCACCCAAACCATTTCAGCTAATCGACGTGATCTGGGTGCAGTGTACCAGGTCCCTAAACCCAGCAAAGGCAATTATTGCAGGTTTTAAGAACCTTAAATAATTACCTTTATGGGTTAACTCCACCTCCGGGGACCTCCTGGTCGTTAGACGACTTTTGGTCTCCTTATACTGGATATCCTGGTACTATGCATTAGGACATCCAGCATCACCCAAACCCCCATAAAAAAAGCATAATATTACAGATGTCAGCGCGGGGGGGGGGGTGGGGGGGGGCCTGGGTCAGCGCTGAGGGACATTGGCGCTGGACTCAGGTAAGTGACAGAGGTTTTTTTTTAACCCCCTCTGCTCTGCACCACGGGGAGCACGTTATAAGGAGCTATAGTGCCAGGAAAACAGCTTTAAAACAGGGACACTATAGTTACCAAAACAAATATATCCTAATGAAGCAGTTTTGGTTTATAGATTATGCCTCCAGTCTCGCTGTTCAATTCACTGCCATTTAGGAGTTAAATCACTTTGTTTCTGTTTATGCAGCCCATGCCACACCTCCCCTGGCTGTGACTGACACGGCCTGCATGAAAACAAAATGGTTTCATTTTCAATCGGATGTAACTTACTTTAAAAGTTTATCTCCTGCTCTGCAATTTAACTTTAATTACATACAGGAGGCTCCTGTAGGGTTTAGCAAGTTATTAACAGAGCAGGAGAAAAGACATTCTAAATTAAACACAATTTGCAATAAAGGTAAACATTAGATGACTCTTCACAGGAATTGTTTAGGGAGGCTGTGTAAGTCATATGCAGGGAGGTGTGTCTAGGGATGTATAAACAAAGTTATTTAACTCCTAAATGGCATAGAATTGACCAGTGAGACTGCAGGGGCATGATCTATACAACCAAACTGCTTCATTAAGCTAAAGGTGTTTTGGTGATTATAGTGTCCCTTTAATAAATAATATAAACTGGAATGTAATCACAACCCGTAGCTAACTTAAAGTTGATTATTAGGTTGTGCTAAAATTGATAAAGTGCTATGCAGCTGAAGTTGCTTTCCCAGAACTGTAACTACCAAGTGCTGTAGATGTTTTTGTGCCTGGGTTGTTTCTTTAAATAATTTGCCAGTGCCCCTCCCAAGATTAGGTTCTGGCTCTGCGCTTGAATGGCAAGCATTTCTGCCGGACAGGGACCCAATATATGTCGCTGTGCTGTACATATATACAAATTCTTTTAACTTGGGGCGCCTTGAAAAAATATTGAAATATTAAGGGTGCCACGCACCTAAAACGTTTGGGAACCACTGCCTTAACCTAAACGTATCCTGTAATATAAAAAAATGCAGAACACGTATTAGGGGATCCGGAGACATTTATATAACACTCGACCTTCAGTCTTGTGGCTTGTTGTAATGTCTTCAGAACTTCAAGATAGCATTATTTCCCCCTAACACGCTGTTCTCCATTATAGATCCTCTGTAATACTATATATAATATATACACACTTTACAACAAAAAAAAAAAAGATCAATTTCTTTTAAGTCCTTACTGCAGGCATCATCATTTAATTATGAGCAAGACATAAATTATGCATTTGTACATTGTTGCACTCTCAGAACATTTTTTTTTGTCTTTTTGGAACGTAATGTTACATACTGCAGGGCGTTTTGGAGAAACACCTCCAGGACGTTCATTGATGAAAGTATCACGATGGTGGCATAAAACAAAATGTTTCTTTTTTTCGACTTAAAAATCTATTTTCTTCTAATCTCACCTGGCAGAGGCCTGTAGGAATGACCAGAGGTGTGTATGGCCTTAGAAAATAGCATTTTACAAACAAACCTCATGTCATCTTAGAGAGAAAGTACTGCTGTACAAATTTCACAGTGTTTGTTTCTTTACAGTGTGAGATATCTAGAACAATAATTTATGTGAAATCTCCGTCACCTTGGCTAACCCCAGATGTCTCCAGTAAATCAAATGCAGCACAGTTTTAGACCACTCAAACACCTGCAACAAAATAATGAAAAACAAAAAACCTCCCTCCCTCTTCACAGACCAGGAAGAGGCCTCTCCAATCAGGATGCTCTCATTCCAGTCTATAGAGTCTTATCTTTTCATATAAACCCCTATGTAGCATATCCCTAGCTAAATGGATAAATGGAACTGTTAAATAATCTCATCTCAGCCAAAGACTCTGCATATTCCCACCCAGCACTGCTCTGGAGGAAGTATTAAACGTGCACATGCTAGACGACTTTGGATAGCAAACGAGGAAGTAAAACATTGATTTTTGCAAATTACTGCAGATATAAGCAACTGTATACAGTGATACAGGAAACTCCTTGTACCATAACCTGTGCAAAGGCTAGGTCAGTGCAGATTAATGGAGGTATGCCAAGATAATCCACCTACCACACTCTGTTTTTTTTTTTGTTTTTTTATTATCTCCAGTATTATGAACACATTAGGCAGTAGTACATAAGCACACAGAGTATCTTACCTGGACAGAATTTAACCTGCAGTAACCATTTAAAGGAAACCTAATGACGTGGGTTGGGTCTTGGTTCCAGCCGGCGTTCACCGAGTTACACATAACGTCTCCGGTTTCTGGGAAGATCTCCTCTATTAATGCCTTCTCTCCGCTCAACGCAATCCTTTCTCCAAGGTCAGGGGTCACTCTCACAACCAGACAGTCGCATGGCTGGAAGTGCTTTCGATGTTCTTTGTCCTGTTTCCATCTCTCCAGTTCTTTGACCATGGGATGGAGCTGGTAATATTTTGCTTCCTCATATAGAAGGTTAAACTCCTAGAAAAGCAAGAAGAACATTAAGGGATCTGTTCCTTATTGACAAGGAGGACAGTGTTTTACTGTAAGTGCAATGTGTCAATCTAGCGCCGCACAGATTTAGTCTGTCCATTACGAGTCAGTGGTTATAGAAAGGTATTTTACCAGCTATTGTGAAATGCATCTCTCAATATGTCCTCTCAGATTTATCAAAGTCAGTAATCACCCCTGGATTGTACCTGATGGTTTCCACTTTTCAGATTACAACACGTTGATTAATCCCCTCTCTGCCTGGCAAAGCATCATGGGAGAATGTTTGTTCTACAACTTTGGTCACAATCATCTAGGGCAGTGGTTCCCGATCTTTTTTCACTTGTGTTCCTTTTGGCAGACCATTTCCATAAATTGTACCCTTCATATTAGCAAAATGTTTGTAATTATCAATGTTAATGTTTTTCTTTGCCCCAGGCTCTCCCTGTCCCTCCCCTGCCCCTTGGTTATCTCTGTCCCTTCCCTGCCCCCAGCTCCCCATGGGCTCTTCCTGCCACTCCCCTGTCCCCTCAGGTTCCCCCTGTCTATCCTATGCCCCAGGCATATGTAAATATTGCAGATACAAACACTAACACATATACAGACAAAGACACACACATAAAAACACACACCAATAACAATTTTAGCCAACCCTCCAATTTCCTAACTCTTGGGTGCAGAGGGGTTGCTTCTGCTAGCTAGGATGAAGTGACCAGTTTTCAATTTCTCCCAGCACTGGTGGCAGATAAGAAATGAGCCCAGTCACACTTTTAAAGTGCTGGAACGCACAGCTGAGCCCCTGATGACACATGTCCATTGGTTGATCCTAAGTGCATGGGTCATGGGCTACTCAATGGGCCCCCTTAGGTAGTGGGCCCAGTGCAGCCACACTGGCGGTAGTTCCACCAATACAGATTTTTTTCACCTGAGCAACTGGTTCATACCTCAGGTTGGGAACCACTGATCTTGGGCAAAAGGTAGAGCCCCAGATGTTCTAGAACTACAACAGCCATGATACTTTGCCAGCCTTAAGAACACATCCACTAACACAGCTCAATCATAGCCACATGATCTACTGGTGGTAATTGGAGTATTTACATCTGCACAAATTGACTGAGTGTCACACTCTGGCAGTTTTGGCTCATGCCATTACAGTTGTGTATTCTGTATACTTGGGGACATACAGCATTGGAGAAGTACAATTAAGAATAATGTTTTGAATTGTACACTTCTCCAGCTCCTGAGACGTTGTGACTTATTTGGTTGCAGTGACAAAATATGCAATACAATCATGACATTAAATTGCTACTCAAAGCACCACTACAGCTACAGTGGTTCTAGTGCTAGCATGCAGTCCATGAAACTTGCTTTTTGAATATTTATCCTAAGTTCCTGGAGTCCAACACCCTTAGATCACAGGGGAAAAAACTATTCCAAACTGAGCCATCTAAGTACCTGTACCCAGTGCGCACTGCCCACTTACGCTATATGCAGGAGATGTGCACACACATAGATTATCATTTCCCTAATAGTCTTGCACTAACATCTGTTTGTGTGCAAGTCACAGCATATTCGGAATAATGTGTTCCTATATATAATAACCACATGTCTTCTCCCTGCCTTGTGGCAACCCACGAGGCATATTAAATGACTGATAAGTACATTGTTTCCTTAAATTAACTCATCAAATGGCAGCATTGTCCATTAACTAAACTGGAAATTGTATAGAACAAACAGGTTAACTGTAAATGTATTGGCCAAAACAGCTGAGTCCGAATAGGTTTGTAAAATCAGTTATTTGAACAAAACCAAAATGTTTTAAACTTATGTAGAAAACCCGACCCTTGTGTTCTCTATCTCCTGTCCCATGGATACGTGCTAGGGATCCTACACAGTTTTAACATATTTTCATACAGTAAGACATTGCTTTTTCATGAACCATTCTAAAATATTAACAAAAACACGGATTGTGGAGCATTGCCCCATCATTAATCTGCCCCAGGGGCACTTGTCATGTTACACAAAGCTGTGTGTTTCTCAGCTGCAATAAAGAGACAGTGGGGCTTATTTACTATATTCCCAAATGTAAACCAAATTGCAAAATGAAGGCAAAAACATGTGTCGGTTTAAAAGGGAAAAAAAAAGGCTCGGCTATGTACTTTTTTTCTCCGTTACCTTCACACTGTCCACTGTTGTTACAAACTGAAATTGATCATTTATACTTGTTGGACAGTATTAGCAGAAATAAATGGGAGCTGATCATCATGTATTTACAAAGTGTGAGATCCATGAATATGGATATGTAGAGTAAAGGTTCTACCGGAGACAGCTTTTTAGAAATCTAAATAGTTGTGAAAGTGGTGCAGTTACTAAGGAATGATTCTATTCATACACTCATCACAAACCAGTTAAGAACATTTATGATATACAACACACACAATCCATTGGCAGTATATGTCAGCATCACAATTATGTGCTCAGGAAACTAGATCCATAGTATTATCCTTCTGTAATGACCATCTGATGAGGGAAGGATCATGAAAACGTGATTATCTATTGTTCTGCCAATTCCTTTTCAAAATCGTTTTTACGGGTTTTTCTTTTTAATATTTTATAAAACTTAGGGAAAATAACTAAGGATGGGGTACAAAAGTTAAAAAGGTAAACTGGGGAAGGAAATAATCTCTTCATCCAAAATCATATCCATATTTAATTATAATCACCATGTGCAAATCGTAATTTATTGCATAGAACCCGGTATAACACTTACATATAAAAACATACATATGAACCCTTTAATTGCCACAGTTTAGAAAGCGCCATTTGTATGGTTAAAACAGCTGGTCACATACCAAGATAACACACAGTGATAATTTTATATCACTGTGATGTCATAGCGAGCGCGGTAAAAACATTATAGAGATACGAGTTGCGCACGACTCCTCAAAAGCTGGTTTTACATGTGACTTATACCTATTACACTAAATGTATGACTAGTAAAAACCCCCATGATAATAACCACTTCACATCCCATTCCGCTCAAAGGGCTTTAAATAACAATATACTTTATACATATACCACACACTCTCAGGGCTATCTACTACGGATCAAGACGGAAGCTAAAATAGCTGTAATTGTGAGCTACTAAAGTCTACATTTTGCCATTTGGATATAAGTTTTAATAATGTTCCTATTTTTTTGGGGGGGGAGGGGGGGAAAGTATCACAATCACTCTTCCACGACTACAGCCCTATGCTAATACATACAGTGTCTCTGTGCCAGTTATAATTATTCCGGGTGACCTAAAATGTCTTCAGTGATGTCACAGGGAGACAAGGGAACAAGAACGCATTTTCTAGCTCTCTATTTTTAAATAGGTTTTTATCCAGATCTACTGCACATTTGCTAGCACAATGTATAGATGGAATTTCAAGCTCTTTTAAAAGAGATCAGGTAGTTTGGTCCATGACAGTTTGCCTTTAATCTGTCTAGAAAGGCATGAAACCAGCCTGATTGCAAGTCTGACACGTACCATTCCTTTGACATTAATTCATATTAATTATTTTTACATGTGAGGAACAGAATCCACATCTAAACTGAACTCACAGCACTGAAAGAATCTTCACCTGGAAAAATCAGGCGGCCGCTGAGAGAGATTTAGCATGGTAGAAACGAACTGTTAATAGTGAATTTCCTTTAACTCAGGAACCCAGAGGCAATTAGCCGACTGCACAGCACTGCCTCTAGGACACGTAATTACGCAATCCCAGAAGCCAAACTAACTTCTCGTTTGTTTCCAAAACTCCAGACTGGGGAATAATTGGTGCACGGATCAATAGGTGACCATGTGCATCCTGTTTTGTGTAAATGGTTAAATACGCTTCGCAACACAAGATTTTTGTGAAACCAAAATAAGAGGATGGATTATAGCAGTGAGATGAAAGAACGATAACCAACAGGCTAATGTCATCAAAACAGCCTTGTAGATAACACAGGGGCTGAACAGCCTTATACAGAAACAGAACAACACAAGAAACTGTGGAAAACTGATCAGTGTAACTAGAGCCACTGATCAACATCTAGAGCAGATCTTGTCCTCTACCTATTGACGTCCGTCCTCACCTCAATAAATTGCGGGGAACTGATTAAGCGCCTGGTAGAGTTAGGCTGGCCAACATGAACTTGCATAAAATCCAGAAAAAAACAAACAAAAAAAAAACACTCGAGGAGAGTGTCCTGGTGCTACTATACTGGACACCAAGATTCAGGAGGTAAATATTGACAATGGCACAGCTTTAAACAAAGATGCAAAAGACAACTATATATATATAATACATTCAAAAACTTCAATGAAACATAAGATTGCCTCTCACAGACCAGGAAAAGGCCTCAATAAGAAGCCTCTCTGTGTGTCTATGATGTCCAGCAGGTGTTTATAGGTTATGTAGTCCAGGACCCAGCAATAGTTCCATTCATGCCACAGTGACTAGATGTTGGAATGGGGCTATGCACAGCCTATCACCAACTCCTCATATGTGCAATCGCAATTTAACTTTTCAGAGAGCCAGGCTGGGGACGTGGGGACGTAGGGACCTGCAGAATGAATTACACGCATTGTGCAGATTGTTATAGGTACAGGGGAGATTGATGCGTATACGTTGTTATGGTGCGTAACTAAGATGTTCCCTTAGATAAGTGAAGTTACAGTATTGCATCTTTAATATTCAGTTATAGCGTCAACCTTTTTTTTGTTGTTGTAATAACTGCACATGTATGAACGAATAGGGGAAAAAATTATTCAACTAAAGATTTAGGATAACACTGTATACACTACAAAGTCACTTACAGCTGTGCTAACGCAGTGAGTGTGGAAACACTGCAGGATTGGATGGAGAGATGGAGGGAGAGTGATACATTATAGCTAAGGAAACTGACCTTGCAAAATAATCTAGGTAAATTACTGAATCAACTGTAAATGACGCTATCGAATGCATGCTTGTTGGGTTGGTGCCTGGAGTGTCCCTTGAAGTGTGTTTTTTATCCTACAAACAAAATACCACTAATTTCACCTAACGACCGCAATCATACAACATTCAAAATGAGCACACCAACAAACAGTAACAGATACAGAGTGCCTGCCGAGACACTTGTCAGCTCCCTTGTAAAGCAGCCTATTATCTGTGCGTATACAGATCCCTCCCTTAATTTCTTTCAGATTTCGGGTACGCCTGAGTACGTTTCCATTAAATTACTTGCCCACCCCAGGCCTCATCCTGACGGTAACCAATTTCAGGCGGTGTCTTTATTTTGCCATTCCTCCTAAATGCGACACATCAAAGGTTAAGAAAAGCCCTGGGTTATTATCAGAGATCATAGGAAAATCCTGCCATAAAGCTGACTCTTGGGCGTGAAAAGGTCTGTACTGTCTGCGGCATTGAGGGGTACATTTTTAGAGATCCAGGCTTGGATTTAAAAGGTTATGCGATGAATGAGTCTCCCTGCGCTGACTGATTGCATGTAATGGCTGTGTCTGTGAGTCATTGCTGTACCTGCATTACTACAAGGGCTGGGTGTTCACTAAAAAGAATAGATTATGGGATTGAATAGCAAAATACTCTGGAATCTACAGTTTCTGCTCTTTGAGCAAACTACGGTCTGTTACTGATTAGGAGAAAGTAAATAAGAACCTTAAAGGCAGGCTATAAAAAAACAACAACAAATGCTCCTGTATGAAAGACCATTTTCTAACTTTCACAAATCTCTGTGTAAAAGTTTCCATACTTTGACAGAGCATGCAATACTTGCAATCATGTTACTGAATTGAAGCCAGATGGCGGAAGCCATTTTGCTTTGCACGTATGACTTCCTGTTAATCTGTATCATACAGCAGCATCCTGCTGAGAAAATTCTTAGACAAAGCGATCTACAGAAATACCTGTCTCCCTAGACAACATACAACACATTGTGGGTTTTATATCATTTGCAAATATATTTTGCATAAGAGGAATGTGTGATGAACCTACTGCTTTTTTATGTTAACTTGCAGAGAGTTTAGAGATTCAGAAATGCTTTTTGAACCCTTTCACTACAAAACACTGTATTCTGAGCATTTGAGTCTTGGGCCCATTCAGCACAATGTCTTGGGTCGGCCCTGACAGTCTTCTTCTACCATCAAAATCTTTACTTCTGTGTGAACCTGCCACAAAGTATTGTTTGTGAGAACACCTCTTATCAGTGAATATATCAGGAGTCTTTATCACCAAAGGGTAGGCAAATGTGTAAGGAAAAATGCAAATAGCCTTGCATGACTGGAGAGACTACTGCAAGGCATATAGACAGTGCAAGATAATTCACAGTATACAGCCTTCAAAATGCTAATTCCTTAAGTGCTGAAAGACGTATAGAGCGGCAGACGCCCCTCGCACCCGCCGTGCTTTCTTCCAAACTTCTACAGAAACTGTCATGGCCCCTGAATTGTTTCACTCTAAATATTTCAAACTTTTAACAACATTCACAACTACACAAGTGAAATGCAGCTCGATTGAGCCTGCGGCTCATATTCTGTTTGATTAAGCAAAGGTGAAAACTGATAAATATTCATCAGGCTTTTGTAATGATTCCTTTTACATAGAATCGTGGCGCCAAGTAACAGGACGCGCAAATTTTACACTCTCCGCGGTGTGTCCTAATTAGAGAAACATAAACACTTGATATATCTCCTTTGCACAAATATATGGTTTCCTATTACTTCAATTATGCTGAAAACTGGGTTTCACTTCTGCTTGTGTGAAGTTTATATATCAGCGTGATTTTCTGTAGAATACAAAAAAAAAAGGACTGCCTATAGAATATAGGAATTAATGTATAGGCGGACTGTATCAACCACATTGTTAAAGGCACGGCAAAGTCACAAAATATACATGTCATCTTCATTTGATTTTGCAATATTGTTATATCAGATTTTCAATTTAAATGGAAATAAAGACAATATAAAGGCAAGGCAGGCCTTGCTCACCTCTACTGGATCTGGTTTCTACTCTAAAAATGAACCTTCATTCATAGTGAATTATTACTGTGTTCATTCCACAATCTGCTGTATATCTGGGTATATCTTTGAATATGTCAGTGTATACCGGGATGTAGCTGGAATGCTTAAAGGGACACTGTGATCACTTAATTTCATTTCTTTATCTTCCAAGCTGCCTTCAGTGCTACCCTTTGCTAATTTACTAGTGATATTTCTGCCCCGTTTCCCGCTGTGGACCAGTTATTCTTTGAGTGTCCCTTCTTTGTACATGTCTTTCTAGCACAAGATAAGATCAAAACTGTTGTTCAAACACATATCACTTCCTATTGCAGCTAGTGCAACTCTTTCTTTATTGACCTCAATCCAACCCAAGTTTCTACATTTCTCTCTTACTGTCTATACAATCCTTGCATTGGCTTTTTCTACGCACCAAAGTTCTCACATACATAGCTCTCCACAACTCTAAACCTATAATACATATACTCTGTTAAGTAGCCAAGAACACACCATTTTAGTCCCTCTTATGCCAAATTATGTCCTTCAGTTTGCCGCAACTTTTGTACAGGCCTTCCCAATTCTAATGGAATATCCTACCTCACCTTCTCAGATGTTTCCAGGTCTTCAGAAAAAGTTCCTCAAGTTCTCTCATTTTGTCCATGTCTCACATTATATAACTTGTCGTGTCGTGGTCTACCCTAACTCTAGGATGTAGTATAACTATGTAAATAATGTATACGGTAAAATACAGACTATATACACCAATCACTATCTTCCTTTTTAATACTTTCACTTTTCAGTACTTTTAGTCCAGTTTCTTTAGTTTTAGTTATCCATTGCCCATCGCTATGGAGTGTGTTTCGGCCTTATAATAATAATAGTTACAATCAATTTTAACTTGATAGGCAGAATTAGGTGGAATATGAAAGTTCATTGGTTTTATGCCATCGTAAGACACAGTTTGAAGGCACTTTGTACACAATGGAATTTAGCCAGAAGTTAGATACTGTTTACTGCTTTTCACACTTGAAATTAATTGAAACATAGCTGAAAAGAGACCTGTGTCCATCAAGTTCAGCCTTCCTCACATATGTTTTTGCTGTTGATCCAAAAGAAGGCAAAAAAAAAAAAAAACAGTCTGAAGAGCTTCCAATTTTGCAACAAACTAGGAAAAAAATTCCTTCTTGACCCCAAAATAGCAGTCAGATGTCTCCTTGGATCAAGCAGCTATTACCCCACTAATTGGAAATTATATGTATCGAAAAATTAGCCACAGAGGAACATTCTATGAGTTGCATTTTACCCCTAGAGGAACATTCTATGAGTTGCATTTTACCCCTAGAGGAACATTCGATGAGTTGCATTTTACCCCTAGAGGAACATTCTATGAGTTGCATTTTACCCCTAGAGGAACATTCGATGAGTTGCATTTTACCCCTAAGGGAACATTCTGTGAGTTACCTTTCAATCTCTTACCTTAAAGTCTTCAGGGAGAAGTAGTTTACACGTTCGTAGAAAACTTAATATGTATCGGAAAATTTCACCGTCTCGGTCAATAAAGTAATGCTGTTTAAGACTGTCCAAAACAATGGGTTCAGTGCCGTTAAACAGCCGGCTTATCCTGAAATGACAAGAAAACAGTCTTCAATTACCTATCCTTCTCACCCTATCAGAGACCCCATAATAAGTCCACTTGTGAGAGAGGAGGACATGTGAATAGCTAGATCTCCACTGGTTTTAGAACAGCATTAGTATGCATGTGACACTTTGCAGACTTGAATTAGGGAATAGAATATTTTCACAAAATATATCTGGTTTGCAAGCCCTAAATGGGTTTATCTCCTCTATGTGTTATACAGTAGGTAATGTTTGGAGGGTTGAGGGTGTATTTTTTTAATAACAGATATAGATCTAAGATCTGCATGAGATAAACTGGTAATTAAATACTCATTATATTTGCTTCTAATAGGTAAATATCTTCTAGGACTCCGTGCTATGATAGGAGTACACAGATCCACTAATCGCTTCTAGTATGTCTACATCAAAGTGAATTTCAAATTTTGAGCCAAAAGAGGCAAAATGAAATTGATGTTGACTTCCACGATTTTGGCCTAAAATTTGAAATCACACTTTGGTAAATAACCACGTATGACTATTAGAGATCTCACTCCGGTCTCGGCTTGGGGTATGACAGACCTACTAAAAGGCAATGATAATTAACTAGTAATGTGGTTTTCCTTGTGCTGGATTGTGAAGAAAAGTGTGTCATTGACATTTCTGAATTCAGACATATTGTACACACAATGCAATATACATGCTGTCAGAACGAGCCCGTTTATGGCTCATGTTAGAATAAATGTAAGGTACAGAGAGAATTAGTGATACCCACGCACAGTGCAGACAGTATGTTTTATTAATTGCCTGAAGCAGACCTTGTTTCTGTGTCACTGGGTTAAAGGTCCATTTTAAAGAAATGCTCGCAGAACAAATATTCAACTAACTTTATACCACAGACTGTTTAATATAAAGCAATATAAAATAAAATCGACTTCCCTTCCCCATCCATCCATACCGGCAGTGAGTGATGCAGGTTATGTTCCCATGATTGCTCTTATGAAAAGGGAGCTAATATGAACCTTTCGGGGAATTTTTTATTTAAAAGCAAAACAACTACAGAGCTATGTAAAAATAAATAGAAAATGCTAATTTCTTGTGATCAATGTTCATTAAGTTTGCTCAGGGCAATGACAGCTAGGCAGGGGTCTGACCCTGCGTCACGAGCAGGTCAATGAAGACAACAGTGGGTTCATTTTAACTAGAAATCACCTGTATATATCTGTTATGACTCTCTGTGGACTTTTGTGAACTATATTTCCCAAGATACCTTGCCAACTAAAAGACGGGGCATCGTGGGTAATGTATTTCAGACCTAGTCGGTGCCAAGGTCATACGTCACTAGCCTGTATTCTGCTACGTTACCCAGCTGGCAATGTATATTCACATATAGAAGCTGAATGAATAAATAAACACCGGGTTAATCTGATCAATATGTTCATTTTATGGACATCAATAATAAAGAATGCTTTTAGCAGCCTGCATTATATGCTGTTTGTATGTACGGACTATAACAATCATTGCGATTACCAGCACTGGCTTGTAAATAAAATGAGGAATCGGTGCTGTACAATTTCACACACTGTTTAAACTTTTAATGCCCAAGGAACCAGCAACACGTCTGTTCACGCCTTTGGCATACGAAGGGTTAGTGCATGGCAGAGAGGTCCTCCCCCTCCCAGCACAGCTTCTTCCTAACTGAACTCATCACAAGCTGCAGATGCACCACTCGGTCAATAGCCCCCGGCCCTGGTTCTCACAGAGCCCCGGGCCAGTTTGCGTTTCTCTGTAGAAGCCAGCGAGCAAAGAACATGTAATGTACAATTCACAAGGACGGACAAACTGCTCGCTGACCAGACATCCTCCCTGGATCCAGAAATGATTATTAAAGCAGGATACTGGATTTTAAAGTATCTCTGTTGATAAATAAATAAACTACGGTATTATGAACATTTAATCTTTGGTTTGTTGTTTGTCTGTTTTTTTTTTTTTTTTAGAATTATTTGCAACAGAAAAAGTATCTTCTGTGACCTTATTTTTAATCTCTCTGACCATAATGTAGTTTAGAAGTTTAGACTTTATATTTTGGCGGCAGAGCAGCTCCATATACATTAACTGCATCAAAAAAAGCTGATCATCACCCAATATCGGATCCAAAGTAACCAATTATAGCGAACTAGACAGCTATGTGCTAAAGAGCACCGCGGCATCTCTGAGCTCAGAATGTTATACGGTTCTAAAGAAAACTCCCACTAATGTGTTTATACTAAAGGTGTTTATATTGAGATCTATAAATGGATTTTGTGAGGTCACGATCTCTTCAAAATTCCCCAAATTGCCCAGACCCAGAGCACAAGCGCTGAGTGTCCTATTTGGGCCTTTTTAAATACTAGGATGTGCGCCAATCAGTGAGGTGACCCAACTTCCCCTTTCTTTATAGTAAGCACTATAAGACCGTCCTGTCCCCCTTACTGCATGGTACTGGACATACTCAGGGCTATTTACTGAACTGTGATTTGTTCCAAACAGAGAACGGAGCCGGCAGGAGAATGTGGCTATTCTCTTACTTCTGTCCAAACTTCAATGTCAATTTCCTCAGTTCACACTTTAATAAATAACTCTGACAGACAGAAATGAGAATAAATGTATTATTAATGGTTTTATTACAGAGACAATTAAAAAATACACCCCATGCAATCCACGGATTCAGAAGCACATATTTTTCATTATCATTTTTTTATGCAGATTTCTGTTTAACCAATTTTCCCAAAACAAGCCCCAGACTGAAAATGACGCATGTAGTTTGTTTCAATAACGGTAACTATAACCTATAGCGTTCTAAAACCTGCATTTGATAAACAGGTTATTAAATGACCCGGTATATTTACTTATAATAGGTAAAAATCTGCTAGGACTCAAGGATACGAGCCATGCCTTGCTCAGGAGGAGAGGATAATAGGAGCACAGAGCGGGGACGCAGAGATCCAGTAATCACTTCTAATATATCTAGCCTATAAGGCAAATATAAATAAATATACGTAGCGTCATAAATTATGGTACATACTCCAACGCCAAATCACATCCAAAATAAACAAACTAACACAGGGCACTGCCAACACACACACTAACACAGGGCACTGCCAACACACACACTAACACAGGGCACTGCCAACACACACACTAACACAGGGCACTGCCAACACACACACTAACACAGGGCACTGCCAACACACACACTAACACAGGGCACTGCCAACACACACACTAACACAGGGCACTGCCAACACACACACTAACACAGGGCACTGCCAACACACACACTAACACAGGGCACTGCCAACACACACACTAACACAGGGCACTGCCAACACACACACTAACACAGGGCACTGCCAACACACACACTAACACAGGGCACTGCCAACACACACACTAACACAGGGCACTGCCAACACACACACTAACACAGGGCACTGCCAACACACACACTAACACAGGGCACTGCCAACACACACACTAACACAGGGCACTGCCAACACACACACTAACACAGGGCACTGCCAACACACACACTAACACAGGGCACTGCCAACACACACACTAACACAGGGCACTGCCAACACACACACACTAACACAGGGCACTGCCAACACACACACTAACACAGGGCACTGCCAACACACACACTAACACAGGGCACTGCCAACACACACACTAACACAGGGCACTGCCAACACACACACTAACACAGGGCACTGCCAACACACACACTAACACAGGGCACTGCCAACACACACACTAACACAGGGCACTACCAACACACACTAACACAGGGCACTGCCAACACACACTAACACAGGGCACTGCCAACACACACACTAACACAGGACACTGCCAACACACACACTAACACAGGACACTGCCAACACACACTAACAGAGGGCACTGCCAACAAACACATTAATACAGGGCACTGCCAACAAACACATTAATACAGGGCACTGCCAACACACACACTAACACAGGGCACTGCCAACACACACACTAACACAGGGCACTGCCAACACACACACTAACACAGGGCACTGCCAACACACACACTAACACAGGGCACTGCCAACACACACACTAACACAGGGCACTGCCAACACACACACTAACACAGGGCACTGCCAACACACACACTAACACAGGGCACTGCCAACACACACACTAACACAGGGCACTGCCAACACACACACTAACACAGGGCACTGCCAACACACACACTAACACAGGGCACTGCCAACACACACACTAACACAGGGCACTGCCAACACACACACTAACACAGGGCACTGCCAACACACACACTAACACAGGGCACTGCCAACACACACACTAACACAGGGCACTGCCAACACACACACTAACACAGGGCACTGCCAACACACACACTAACACAGGGCACTGCCAACACACACACTAACACAGGGCACTGCCAACACACACACTAACACAGGGCACTACCAACACACACTAACACAGGGCACTGCCAACACACACTAACACAGGGCACTGCCAACACACACACTAACACAGGACACTGCCAACACACACACTAACACAGGACACTGCCAACACACACTAACAGAGGGCACTGCCAACAAACACATTAATACAGGGCACTGCCAACAAACACACTAACACAGGGCACTGCCAACACACACACTAACACAGGGCACTGCCAACACACACACTAACACAGGGCACTGCCAACACACACACTAACACAGGGCACTGCCAACACACACACTAACACAGGGCACTGCCAACACACACACTAACACAGGGCACTGCCAACACACACACTAACACAGGGCACTGCCAACACACACACTAACACAGGGCACTGCCAACACACACACTAACACAGGGCACTGCCAACACACACACTAACACAGGGCACTGCCAACACACACACTAACACAGGGCACTGCCAACACACACACTAACACAGGGCACTGCCAACACACACACTAACACAGGGCACTGCCAACACACACACTAACACAGGGCACTGCCAACACACACACTAACACAGGGCACTGCCAACACACACACTAACACAGGGCACTGCCAACACACACACTAACACAGGGCACTGCCAACACACACACTAACACAGGGCACTGCCAACACACACACTAACACAGGGCACTGCCAACACACACACTAACACAGGGCACTGCCAACACACACACTAACACAGGGCACTGCCAACACACACACTAACACAGGGCACTGCCAACACACACACTAACACAGGGCACTGCCAACACACACACTAACACAGGGCACTGCCAACACACACACTAACACAGGGCACTGCCAACACACACACTAACACAGGGCACTGCCAACACACACACTAACACAGGGCACTGCCAACACACACACTAACACAGGGCACTGCCAACACACACTAACACAGGGCACTACCAACACACACTAACACAGGGCACTGCCAACACACACACTAACACAGGACACTGCCAACACACACACTAACACAGGACACTGCCAACACACACTAACAGAGGGCACTGCCAACAAACACATTAATACAGGGCACTGCCAACAAACACATTAATACAGGGCACTGCCAACACACACACTAACACAGGGCACTGCCAACACACACACTAACACAGGGCACTGCCAACACACACACTAACACAGGGCACTGCCAACACACACACTAACACAGGGCACTGCCAACACACACACTAACACAGGGCACTGCCAACACACACACTAACACAGGGCACTGCCAACACACACACTAACACAGGGCACTGCCAACACACACACTAACACAGGGCACTGCCAACACACACACTAACACAGGGCACTGCCAACACACACACTAACACAGGGCACTGCCAACACACACACTAACACAGGGCACTGCCAACACACACACTAACACAGGGCACTGCCAACACACACACTAACACAGGGCACTGCCAACACACACACTAACACAGGGCACTGCCAACACACACACTAACACAGGGCACTGCCAACACACACACTAACACAGGGCACTGCCAACACACACACTAACACAGGGCACTGCCAACACACACACTAACACAGGGCACTGCCAACACACACACTAACACAGGGCACTACCAACACACACTAACATAGGGCACTACCAACACACACTAACACAGGGCACTGCCAACACACACACTAACACAGGACACTGCCAACACACACACTAACACAGGACACTGCCAACACACACTAACAGAGGGCACTGCCAACAAACACATTAATACAGGGCACTGCCAACAAACACATTAATACAGGGCACTGCCAACACACACACTAACACAGGGCACTGCCAACACACACACTAACACAGGGCACTGCCAACACACACACTAACACAGGGCACTGCCAACACACACACTAACACAGGGCACTGCCAACACACACACTAACACAGGGCACTGCCAACACACACACTAACACAGGGCACTGCCAACACACACACTAACACAGGGCACTGCCAACACACACACTAACACAGGGCACTGCCAACACACACACTAACACAGGGCACTACCAACACACACTAACACAGGGCACTGCCAACACACACACTAACACAGGACACTGCCAACACACACTAACAGAGGGCACTGCCAACAAACACATTAATACAGGGCACTGCCAACAAACACATTAATACAGGGCACTGCCAACACACACACTAACACAGGGCACTGCCAACACACACACTAACACAGGGCACTGCCAACACACACACTAACACAGGGCACTGCCAACACACACACTAACACAGGGCACTGCCAACACACACACTAACACAGGGCACTGCCAACACACACTAACACAGGGCACTGCCAACACACACTAACACAGGGCACTACCAACACACACTAACACAGGGCATTGCCAAACACAGGGCACTGCCAATATAAACACACTTATACAGGGCAATACTAACAAACACACTAACACAGGGCACTGCCAATATAAATACACTAATACAGGGCACAAACACACTAATACAGGGCTCTGCCAGTATAAACACCCTAACACAGGGCACTACCAACAAACACCCTAACACGGGGCTCTGCCAATATAAACACACTAATACACGGCACTACCAAAAAACACACAACACTGCCAATATAAACACACTAATACAGAGCACTACCAATATAAACATACTAACACAGGGCACTGCCAATATAAACATACTTACACAGGACACTGCCAATATAAATACACTAACACAGGACACTGCCAACACTAACACAGGACACTGCCAACACAAACACACGGCACTGCCAACACACACTATCCCACAGCCCTGCTGACATCACACATAGTACAAACACACTACCCCTTGGACATGCTGATATCACACACAACCAACAAACATTCTGGATTGCATCATTCTACTGAAATAAACCACAATTTCTCCATTATCCCATGCTCCTGTCAGCACCTCTCCATTGCCAGCATAAACTACTATTTGGCCTTCACTTAAAACCATACTGGCCCATATTCCCAATAAAGCTACCAATATCACTGCCAACGTGCCCCATAGCAATTCTCATATTGCTACATCAGCCAATGGCATGGCCTAAATCACCCTGCCCTGCCCCCATGACAGAGTATATTTAGAATACGAGATACATTTGTAATGGTTCAAACATTTCCCAAAGAGCAATGAAGCCATCACAGTCCCGTAATCATGTCCAGCTGGACATGGCCTTTGCCCCGTCATATTTTAGGAGAACTTTAGGTCCGTAGTCTTTCAGGAGAACATTTCTTGGCTGCTGGAGTTGGAAAGTTCATTTTTTCATCCATTTTCTAATGTATGTGCTCTAAAATGAATATTTAACTCAAAAAGGAGGCCGGCTAGGGAATCCGTGGGAGGAATAATTACCTCTTACCAGCGTGACTGCCTCCAGGTTTTGGAGCAGAAGACACAATTTTAAAGGTTGTGAGGTGTCAGAAGTAGCGAACATTCATTAGATGGTAACAGAAAAAAGTTTATAAGTAAAAAAGAGGCAAACAGTTTTATATCGGCTAATCTCAGAACAAGGGCAACCAGAGTCAAACAACCTAATAATTTTTTTTTTAAAAGACTTAAGTACAAGATGGCTCAGAATTCTGCCAAACGGTGACACAAACATTCATCTTCCTTTTACTGAATGCCCATCACTGCAGTAACATGTATCCACATTCCACAGGTATTAGAAGGGCTCCAAGTTTTCTGTAAGGATATCAGAAAATCATTGCTTTCTCTACTAGCAATTGCTAAAGGATTGGAATATTAACCAAAAAAGACTCGAGTGCCACTACAAACCCACTGCCACCAGCTGTACGTGTCCTTACACTGCATTAAATGTCCACTAATGCATCTCAAAAATACTCCATCAACAAGGATAAAGATTTATTTTTTTCTTTCACAGACAGCATGAGACATCCTAACCTTGAGTGCTGATTGCCACTTCAGAATATACCATAACAACTGTAACAGGAGAAAATCACCCACGTCCCCTGTATTAAGAAAGTCATTTTTAGGGTTCTCTGACCAGTTCTCATTCCCACAGTTATCTAGTGGACACAAAGCATTTTACTTCAATCTAAACACGAAGAGCAATGTTACCACTATTATATCTAAAAGGTACCTACAGCCCCGTCAATAATTAACCGCACACAGCGGACAATAGTTCAAATGAACTTGTAATTAAACTGGTGTCCTGATTGAGAGATCACCGTCTAACTTGTTTTGCTGTAGGAATCCACAAAGTGAGAGTTGTGTGTGTCTTAAATAAACGCAGACTAGCGGAACCCCCCACAAGTAGGTATGCCATCAATTATTAAACACATCCCAACACGGCAGCACCATATACACCCATTTCAGTGTTCCACCAATGAAGAGAAAAGAGACTGGTTTGAGAATGTTCTATTTCAGGTAAGCATCCCATGTTACTACCCACAGGGTCTGTTTGACCCACAAACCGCCAATTACAAAAACATGGCTATGGCAGACCTGTTGGGAAGGATCTTACAAATGTCAATTTTCACACAGTTTTACAAAAAATGTGCATGTTCCCATTAACTTAGTAGATCTGGGACACAGGCAGAACTCAAGTTTTAGAGATACTGTGTGGCAAACCTAGCCACTTCTGGAACACTAGACTTTAATTGCCATAAAGGTTGTCTGTATTGTATGCTGTGTAAATATATGTCTTCTGCCGTGCATTATGTGTCCCTTGTAATTCGTATGCTAGCTGCCGTAAGCCGGTAGCATTCTGTCACTTCGTTTCACGAAAGGCGACTATCCGGGCCCCCCTGATAGACCACACATTAAGAGACGTGTGGCGCTCGTTAACCGATTGCAACAATGTTGCAATCGGTAATTAAGTGTATTCCTAGGTGGCCGTCGTTCGGCTACCGACCACACGGCGGTCGGCCATCTTGGATTCTTTGTTCCCCAGCGGTGTTTTGTTGTCAAGCGCGTGGAACTAAAAACGGCTGCTCGACGACACGAACACCGCTGCACTTCCAGGCCGTTCGGGAGCTCCGGTATTTCCCTATTATGTTTTCCCATAAGTATTCGGTACGTTTGAAACAAAATAAATAAACAAATGTATTTCATGCAGCGTTCGGTTAGTTTAGCTGGGATCTGAGCGGTATTCACACAAAATGTACCCTCAGACCCCAGCTATCTACCGAACACCGTTTTGTGCAAATCAGACCAATATTGTTAAAGTTAAATATTTTAATGTGAATTGCCGGTTCTGCTGCACGAGGGGATAATCCACTTAACAGTCTATTTCAGTGGGAGTATCCCTCTCGTGCAGCAGTGCCTGATGGGAGAAATTTATCAACGGTTAAGTCCCCCATGTAGTCCCTTTCTGTATCACCCCTGCTTTGTCAGTAAGGAAACCCCTTGCATGGGGACTTGCATAAATACGGGAAGTTCTGAATAAAGCTGCTAGTTGACTCCCAGACTGTGTTTCGTCCGGTTATTGGGAGGATTGGGGATATTGCCTTCCTTTTCAGCGCTGACTGTGGATTTACCGATAATACCAGCGGAGATCGTGGATTCTAATATTGTACTCCGCTACATACTGCAAGTCCCATGATGCTTCATTCTAAAAGAAAACCCACTGCCAGCCGAGCATCATGGGTGTTTTAGTTGCACAAAAAACAAAAAAAAAAAAAAAACGACATGAATTTTATGTGCATTGTCCCAGTTACTCCCGCTATTTATAAATGCATCTATATACAGTGTTTGTGGTTATCAGCATGTTTTAATAACACCACAGATCATATTAAAGGTTTCCATATAGAAACACAGTATTCTACAACTGGAAGATTACTGTATGTTTTGCAGCAGCTGTAAAGCGATCCCTTGGTTTCTGAATCCAGGCCAATAACGTCAGAGGCCATTCTGACAGTAACGGATGTAAAGCATCCAAAAAGGTGTCATTTTGTTCCCAGGCAAATCCAACCAAAATACTAGGTTGTATTAATGGAATGTCATTCGTAATTATTTAAACAAAGCCGAGTAAGTATTGCTTTGTGTTATATGTGTAACCGGTTCATATTTTAACCGATGCCAAACATACATAATCTTAGTGGCGTGTGATACAATGTAAAACTTCCAAAACACCACTTCACCCTCCTAAAAAAAATAAAGGAAAACAAAAACGCACAAAAATTATTTTTAAGAAATCAAAAGACTGCACGGGGAGAGGAGGCATGGGACGCTTGTGTCTTTGAGTCAAAGTATGACCTTGCAAAATGGAAAAAACGAGTTAAGTTAAACTGTAACTACTGGGAATGTAGTTTGAGAAGCCAATTACAGCTTCTTGTGTTCTGTCTGCTTTTATAATGTGTGTGTGTGTGTGTATAGGCGTGTCAAAAGGGGGGGGGGACATGGTGAAGTCATTTTACACTCCATGTTGCCATAATACAAGAGAACGCTAATTAAAAACCTGGATAAGTCACCCAACCATCAGTGTTCCTGGATGGTTAAGGAGCACACCCTCAGCACTCAAAAGGTTAATGGATGTACAGTTAATGTAAAAAGCACATGGAGTATTTAAACTAGCAGCCAATTCTCTATCAGATGGGGGTGGGTGCACATCCACAGCTATGCTAACAGCCAGGTAGATTCTCAATAGGTTGTCGGTTTGCTTTTTTCCTTTGGAAGAGCAAGCTTTGCATTGTGTCCACTAAGCGGTTTGTTAAAATACAGAATTTGGATCAATTCTCCAAATCTGCTATAGTCACTGCTTACCTATTTGTGCCAAAATTCGACAATTTGCTTTTCAATTAACCAGTTTTTTGAACAAAAACCCCTTAAACATTCTTCATTAATTCAGGCTGGACTTGAGCGATCTGCCCAGCAGAATGCAGAATTTATACACTGCCAGTGTGAAATCAATTCGCTAATCACTGCTGGGATCCAAGACGAGCGGCTGTGATTAGTAAAATGATTTCACGCCGGGTGATATGAATTCTGTAAACTCCCAGCAGCTCTCTCAAGCACTCCCCAACACAGCGTAGAAATCAGAATAGTACCGAAAAAAAGTGGGCACGCTGTCTGTCCGTATACACTGTAAATAAATGCAGAAAATACATCTCCCTTCCCATTAGGGGGTGTTAATGCTGCTTTTAAAAATAAACAGAACCTTGAAAATTCCGTGTTAACACGCTACAGCTGTTTTCATTAAGCACACTACATAAAAACATTTAGTAAATATAACATACTTGGTATATTTATATAACAGCTAGCTGGGCTGAGAATCACCTTAGGTTATTCTTTAGGCTGTAATAGTAGAGTTTGATAGCATTTATAATTCAGAGGTATAGATTAAATTCTGGTCTAAACTTTGCAAGCTGTTTCTTAAGTCATCTCAGGGGTCTATTCACTAAACACCGAACTGTATTACATCCGAATCACAGAACGTACGCTACAATAGCCAGAATTGTGACTATATTGAAGCTGTCATCTCTGTGCCCTAATTTTTTTTTTCATTCAGATTTCATTTCTCTGCAAATCAGTGTTTATAGTGATTTAACCCCTCACTGTTTAGAAACTAAAACTCTACGTATTCTCAAAGCAGGCAATTAAGCAGCAAACAAAATCACAACCACTTTCATCTACAACCAGTTCATTGTTTTTTGTAGACTAAACGTGAAAGAAAAACAAGCAAAAATAATCTACCCGTCATTAGATCACATCATCTTTCAGCAAACTGTTTAAAGAGACTACGCCAGGTTAACGGTGATCAGTCACTTTTTCATTTACCAAAATCAGACTCGCAGGTAGGAAAATGAATGGTTAACTAAAGATATCTACACTCGTTCAGGGACACTTTAAAGCCGAAATAAAAGGTGCAACAAAATCACACATGAGAGAAAACTTGGTACGCCAGGCGCACTTTACGCCAAGTGGTCCTCTAGTTTACGTTATCATTGAATTCTACTGGATAATAAAAATACATCAAATTTTAAATTCATCCCTAAACACACACGAGTTCTGAAATACAATTTTAGAAAATAAAGCAAAGAATTCTTACGACTGAGCTATTTATATGTTGAATTTCTAGCAGCTAATTGTAACACTAATTAACCTGGTACATAGAGGTGGTGTCTTCTTACCTGGAGTCTGGGTATTTAGTTAGAGTTGCCAGGCTGCTTGTGTACATGTGCCCTCCTACATCAATATGCACAGGTGCGTTAGACTTCGTGAGCTGTGCTGGGAGTGGTATTCCTTGGGAAGCCAGAGGAGAGACCGGAGAGCGGGTTAACGACAGACGGGACATGCTGCTTCCCTCCTGGAAGTGAAAGAGAAAAAGATGAGCGTTCCTTCCCTGTGACCACGAACGATCCGATGCTGATATGATCATAGGTCTCATCAGATCGTTTCTGCATCTGCCTGATCATATATTCAGCTAACAAATTATTGCCAGTGCTGCAATTAAGATTATTTGCATCATTCTCTTCAAAATACCAGAGGGTAGGAGGAATTTGCTTATTAGCAATAAGAAATCAGGAACATTTTTTTCAAGGTGTCAGCCTCAAGGGGCATAGAACAAACTGCAAAATTCTAATTAAAGGTCGTGGGCTTATGTGTTAGATGTGAAATATCCCCCTGACAAACGAATAACCAATTTGTGAATTGGGATTCAGGGGCTTTTGCAAGTTTGTCTCAATAACGAGACACCTCTAAATTAGTGACTTCCTCAATACCTGAGGCATTTAGTTTATTCACCACGTAAATTTCACATCAATCCATTTACAGTAACATGTCTCTGATGTCTTCGCTCACCTGCAAAAATAAAATACCCTCCCACTAAAACAAGTGGAGAGAGGGGAGGGAAACAAAAAAAACAGATACAAATAACGGTTTTGTCTTTTAACATTGTCTTTCCGATGATTTTAGAAATCTACTACCAATAAATCCTTTCAAATTGAAATCTCTCCCCAAATTATCGATTCACTTGGGGCGTATAGAAATCAGCTATAATATAATGCAATTACCAATCTGACCACTGAAAGATAATTTAAATATTATGTCAATACTAGTCATGATATTGCTTGAAAAGAAGGTTCTTGGGTCTATTCACAACTGGGAATTGTGGAGCTTAAAAAAAACCAAAATAAAACCCTGCAAAATGTAGGTAAAAATATCAGAGATTAAAAACATTCTTACGTTCTTAGAGTATTTTTCCAATTAAAGCATTAAGGTGAACGGTTAGTGTAGGACTTACCCTGACAACCTCTGCTATTGAAATGGACATAGGGGTTTGGGATAATGCGCGGGTAACTTGTTAGATTTTGGTTTCTTTATACATTTGGGCTGATGCTACTATAGCAGCACTAAGAGTTTGAGCGTACGGCAAACTTCTGTGTTTGGATTTTAACAAGCTGGCTGTTTTAATCCAAACTTTGCAATTCGATTGTCAGTTCTCCATTATTTCCAGATAAGTGAATAGACGTCTTTCCCTGTCCCAAACTGGACTCAGTGCATCAAATAAGTCTCACGTTATTATTATTTTCTGTATAGATATTATTAGCTAGTCTCAGTTTAACTAGATTTAAATGGCCAGACATTTATTATTAACATTCCATAAAAGCTTCAATAAGGATGTCCATCAGCAGATTAAATACACAACTCAGCGAGATTAAAGGCTTCATTCACTAAATGGGGAGCTGTGAATTGTTGGCAACGGTTTGCAAAATATGGGAGAAAATAATCAGCTTGCAATAAAAACAAAACAAACTAAACTTTGAATTAAGATGAAGTTCTGCTGTTTTTGAAGCAGTTGTAAAGTCATTCGTTAGTAAAAGCCGCTAGCATTGTTACAACACATTACACTGTTTAGAAAACCAGGCAGAACTTGGCCAACATTCTCTGAGCAGTAAAAAGACCTGGAGCAGCTAATAATACCGAGGCTTGTCCGGAACAAAATAGAAGCGGTTTAGTTTGTTATTTTATATATCAGGAGATATGTTATGTTTCCTATAGGTTGGGTATTGGAAAATTCAAGTGTCAGTGACTGTTTACCATAGGAAACTGGTTTTAATATGCCAGGTAAGTCCAGGAGGTGACATTCCACCTGCTGGTAGGTGTACATCACCGGACAGGATTGGTGATAGATGCCCATTATCCGGCCTGCCTCTCAGGGAACATACTTGGAGGTTATGCACTAAACTGGGAACTGTGGAGAAATGTAAAAGTTTAGGCCAAATTGGTCATAATGGAATATTCTCAAATGCAGAATTGATTCCACTTTGGCTATTTTTACAAATTTCCTCAGTTCATTTCAACTAATTCCAGGTTTATGGACACCCCCCTCCCACCCTCCTGGCATTTCACAGGTCATAAAAGAGGACACGGTTTCCAAAATTCTATAAATGCCAAATATAGTGTGTGTATATAGATAATAAATAGATATACAAGTTACCAACATACTTTTACATGAACTATAATCGTGTTATAAGTATATGCACCTATACTGTCCCGCACACACCTGTATACCATCAATGGAAACACGCTAGATATACAGAGATCCTGTATACACAGCAAACTTGTGTATGTATATATATGGCTCAGTGTTCCCTATTAGCAGGTAGAAAATACAGCCAAAAGAATTGCACGCAACTATATATTACAAGTATTTACAGCCAAGGGATCCCACCACCCATTCGATGCACAGGCTATGCTCTCTCTCAGCATTGATAAAGCATGCCACCAGCTATATACATTGTACACATTGATTAAAGGATGCCACACACATTATATATATATATATATGGTCCATACAAACGAACACATGGAGCCCGTTTTAGAGTTTAATTTGCTGTTTTGTAGAACTTCAGCTAATTCGCAAAGACCCTTACAACATGCACCTGTAAAGGCAGACACGGATTGTGTAAAGGCTGGTTTGAGGATCACAACATGAAATAATATCGTAAAATATTCTGATCTCTGTCATTGTTTGTTTGTTTGTTTTTTTAGTATTTCATTAGAATCTGCAGCAACAACACATTAGTAAACTACATCTCCACGTAGGATTCTGGCAAGTTTTTTTAAAATTCCCTTTCGCCTCTCTTGTTCAAAATGTCACTAAAGACTTTTATCATCGTTCCGAGAGTGAAAGAGATAAATATAAATTAAGCCTACTTCTACCAAATCCTTTGAGAGCTGGGTGGGTGCTCAACACGTTGCTTGCACCTCTGGCATCCAGACCCATAAGGACAGATCACATGGAAAGTTTTGGGCCCTGGCTGCAGTAAGTGATACCTTTCTGCAATCTGCAGTAATTGGATCTGTTGAACATAGAATCCTAGAACAGGGCTCCCAATCCAGTCCTAACCCAGGGCACAGCAAGTGTCCCAATTATTTTACAGTGGGGATACTAGTTGCCCTGTATATTGCCCTAGTCAGTGCACTGACTGGGCCCATATAGTCTAATTTAACTGGTTTGCCTTATTATTCAGGAGATATCATTCCAAAGCGTTCATTCCACCAGTTAGGGTGTTAGTTTTTCTATTTCCACTGGAAGGCGTCTCCAGGTATCCACTACCCCTCTGTAAGGAAGTGGAGTTTGTTCCCACGTTAGCCCTTAGTTTTCCACCCAAGCAGTTTCAAATCTGAGCTTGTTGTACTGTTCCCTTTTTATTGACAATGCTTCTTTCTTCAAAGTAATTTAATCCTTTATTGTTTTGAAGTATTTCGATCCTTCCTCGTCTTTCCCTTGAAGGCATACAGCAGTCAGGCGTTGAAGCCCTAGGCCATTCACCATTTTACTAGCCTTCCTTTGAATTCTATCTAGCTGATCTCTGTCCTTTTGAAGCCGGGTGCTCCAAGACTGGACACAATATTACAAAATGATACCTCACTAGAAATGGCTAAAGCAGCATGAAGAATTTCTGCTATACTCTTAACCTTTAAGTCACCTTAAATTAAAAAAAAAATAATGAAATGCATTTCTTTATAAGTTGTTGTCAGTAAAGTGCTTTAAAGTCTGTTAACCCAGATGTCAATTACAGACAGAGCTTGGCCAGTCCTCCTACCCGATGACCTGTTGCCCAATTAAAGAATCTACCTTCACACATCTGGAAAAAAACCTGCCCCGCGCATGCCTTTGTGCCAAACGCTGCAGATTTTCAGCACTATCGGGGTTAAACACAATTAAATTAATTTATTCTATGTAAAATAATCACAGACTTTAATTGCATTAAAAAAAACAAAAACCAAGGATCAGCAAAACCAATTTGAAGCACAGGGAAGTATTTAGAAACAGCAGATCCCGCTTCAGGCGAAACCAATACAGCCTGGTCCCCAAATTATGTGAAAATGGAGTTTTGTTTTGTTTTTTTTCCCAGAATGGCACATCAAGTTCTTTCAAAGCCAGATTATCTTCCCCCTGCCTCTGTAGACTAACTGCACAAATGTTGCTTGTAAAAGCTATTTGCCCATGTAAAGTGAAACGCTCAGAATGGCACATGCTCATTTGCACACAAAATGATTTTGTGTCCCATTGTGTTCACAGTTGTTAAGCTCTCTAGGGGTGATTAAACTAGCTATACAAGTACAGCTTGAGATGATTTCAAAAAATCGTTTCTCCGTGAAGTTGCCTCTTTGCGGAGCTGTTATTTTAGCCATAAAAGGTATAAACAGAAGGCATTTGTGAGAACTCCATTCAGTTTCTTGGCTTGGGGGGATTTGCCCAAGGCGAAGAATGTTGAAAGTTGCTGGGTACTGCAGAAGGGTGGTGTCTGTCTCGTCTTTCTCTCTTTTTTTTGTACAAAAGCCTACAGGAATACGTGTTTAACACAACACACAGAGACGGGGATGATACATTCAGATCCCAGAAGAAAAAGAAAAAGTAAAAAAACTTCAAAAAAGTGTAAGAAGTTTTGGGAGGATAAAGCTTTTCCCACCTCTGCATATGGCTCTAGGGCCTAGTAACCAATATGGAATTACAGGCGCAGAGAGCAGGTGGAGAGGACCGTGCTGGTGAAAGGTGACTGAGGCGCAGGGAAAGTGCAGCCATTCTAGGAACCAACAATAGATGGCGAAATAAGGAACCAGAAAGCGGCATCTTTGAGGAAAAGATATAGATTTGTTGTCTTAATCAAGTTCATCGTCCCCACTTTGCAAATATATCACTTTTTTGGGGGGGGGGGGGAGGATGTACTGGTGGTTTGGAAGGTTTGTGAGAACACATGGGTTAGCTTAGTTTAACCCTTACGTGTCTAAGGTGGGAGGTTGGTCCATGCTGCTAACAGTTTGGGGGATTGATAGCAGGTTTTGACATGACATTAACCCTCTAAACTCATAGGCGAGGAGTCTGACCCTACAGGTTCCAAAGGGTTAAATTAAAATGACATGACATCACAGTTTGCAAACAGGATTATGAAGATTTAAAAAAAAAAAATGTGTTGCCCCCCGGCACTAGACAAAGGGGCAAGATATGCACATACAGGCAGTGTGTTATAACTGCCATCATACAAACCCAGTCCAAGGGTCTTCCACCTAGAATGGCAGGGGCACCTACAGCTGGTTCTACCTGAATCCAATAAACAGATAATGACAGGAGCCAAACATGCCTTTTCTACCTAGATACAGACAGTGGAATGTTTAACATTCAGATATCAGATAGAATCCTGCTGATTCCCTATAGAACACACAGCACACACTGTATCAGGCTGGGAATAGCAGGAAACTTTTGGCTAAGTCTTGCAGCATGGGGGTGAGGGGAGGGGGGAGAGCAAATTCTCTACTTCCTGACACTTTTGTATCAGGAAACCAGGAACCAACCTGCTACCTACCAAGGACCTCTCCAGACATCATTCCCTCCCACTAGCCGCCTTGTTAAACCCAGCCTCACTTTACACACTCTGGGAGTAAACTGCGAACTGCAAACTGGAAATACACATTTACACCGCTTTAGCCAAATTAGGGGGAAAAATATGCTTTTTATAAAAGTGTATTTCAAACTCACAGTTTAGTGAATAAGCCATAACTCTCCTGCATAGAGTATCAATCCTCACACATAGCATGGTCTCCATCTGGCAAACAGTTAAATGCCCACTGATACCATGCATACACTGTTAGTACATAGCACATCCCTCATATCGCCTTCATATCGCACATAAACCCCCAGCACCGCATTCACCCACAGTTATAGCCCAGACCAAGGTAGCCCCACACAGGATCCGTCCCCAATTTACTCCCCCCAGTTCCATGACCCCGGCACCCCCTGAGTGACTGGAGGGAGGGGGAGGCAGGGAAAGGGAACAAAAGGGAGAGCAGGTCCAGTCCATCTCCGTCCAGACTAGTTCAAGTCACTTTCCAAAACCAGCCCCCCCTCCCGCACTCTCTGCCCCCCTCTCACCTTGATCTTGGCCAGATTTGCCCCTCTTCTCTCAGTCGCTGGAAGCAGGCTGCCCCCTTCTCCTCTGCCTCGGCAAGGCTCCCCTTCAGCTTGTCTTCCAGAAACAAATACAAAATCCTCCAGCCAGCCAGGAGCCTCAACTGCAGCCAGACTCACCCTCACTCCCACTGACTGCACTCACTCTCACACACAAAGCTCAGGGCTCCCAAAACGCCTCCAGGGCAAGGATTAGCTCCAATTAACTAGCCCGGCTCAGCCTGTGTTCATATTGCAGGCAAAATGACATGTTTTCTCTCCCCCCCCCTCTCTCTCTCTGCCCCCTGCCCCCTCCTTAATCCGCCTCTGATCCTTCTAACGGTATCACGGTGGCAGCTCGGAGGAGGATAACGGTTTGGATATCACCGGGTTTACTGTCACGTTTTCAGCAGACGGAGCAGAGAGAAGAGAGAGAGAGAGAAGAGGAATGAAAGAGTAGGGGGAAAAAAAAGCTGATTTTAATCATTGTCATCTCGTCTGATGTAATATTTCCTGGGGCATTTTCAACTAGGCATAAATTTTCAGTTCCCAAATAAGTAACACAGTGCACGTTTTGCTCACATCCTTTGACTCTGTGTGTGCTGTAGATACTGAGCCACTCTGCAACTTGTTGGCAAAGTTAAAATATGGGGAGAGAGTGGGGTACATAGCCCTGGCTACACCAGATTCTAGCTTCTCTCCAAATTCCTACAAAATTATTACAAACCCCTTACTTTGCTAAGAAATACCCTCATCTCACTCTATGATCCTTCAAAGCGCCCCATTTTATTTCCCCCCTTTAACAAAATTCCCTTTAAAATGTTTCTTCCCCCTAAGTACCCCCTCTTAATATCTCGTCTCCCTGGCACTTATACAAATAACCTCACCCATCTGTGATAAAAAAAAAATACATTGTAACTACCCCCCAATTTTCTCTTTCCATACACCCCTCCCTCCCCCCAGGTTCCCCTTTCACCCTGTTTGCTAATGTCTGGCATTAGATTTCCTGGAGGCCATTAATACCAAATGACGTATATGGACAAGCTTTTTGCTGTTTCCAAATGCGCCCTCTCCACTCGCCCCTGGCTAAACGCGCCATTTCAATTATAGAGCACGGTTTGCTGGAGCTGTCTGCTATGAAGATTTTCCATGCAGACACATAACGTGCCCCCCCCCCCCCCCCTTCCAGCACTGCATCTTTGCTGGGTTTATAGTTAAAAAGTAGACATGTAACAAAGGTAACAAAAAAACAAAACGAAACATAACAATAAAAAAATATATAGAAAAAACTTTTACGCCAAGGTTGAGTGGGAGCGTTGAGAGGGTATTAGCCCCCACCGTGTTGTAAGCTTCGATTATTGACAATGAATCCATCTCATCTGCTGCAGAACCTCTTTAAGAGTAGAGTTCCGCAGAGTATTGGTTTATCAGTTATGCCCGTAGCCTGCCAGGGTCACACACTTTTAAAAAGCACTTTATCCCCAGGGGGTAACGTCTGTGTGCCAAGTAGTCCCTGATATCTTCAGGATGTAACACAGGAGAAATAAAAATGGAGGTTTCACGCACGCAAAAGTTATTTACGGTGACCTCTCCTTTGTTTTGGGGAATGTGGTCTTGCGACCAAATATTTTCACTTTTCTTGTGGACATAAGAAAATAATACTTAAGGGGAATTGTTAACATGCAAACGCCTCCATTTTTTATAATTTTTAGATCTTTAGTGCCTACTAGTGGGGACCTGTTGCAAGTGCGCCATAGTCATTTCAATTCATTTTTTTCACCTCCTTCGGTGTAGGTCAAATGGTTTTGTTTTAAGGTCAGAGAATAGAACAGATCTTTGCGGTCATTAGTGCTTATGAAAGCATCAGGTTCTGTGATTTGTATTATGCATTATCTCCTTAATGTTACCGTATCACAGAAGCTGCAAAGTACTCTCGAAAGTCTTTCACGCTCACGGGAGGAATAAACAACTTTTTCTTCCTAGGGGTAAGACTTTTTTTTTTTTTTCCTTTGGACTACGAACTCGAGCAGAAAAGGGAAATTTTCTCATTAAAGTTACATCCCCGCAGTTAGTTCAATTACTTGATATATGCAGAAGATGTTGTAAATTTAAAGATTTAAATAGCTTACAAAGATGCCAGAGGCTTCATCAGTTAATTTCCTTAATTTATGGATTTTTAGCTGAGCTTTTGAAATAAAAAAGAGAATCGGAAGTAGGTCAACCCTGATGATCAGCATCCCAGACGGGAAAAGTTGTTTTCTTGTGGGCTTCTAACAGAACAGGTAGAGCAGGTACGTAATAAAGGTGATATTATCATCAATATGAATAATCAAACTATAAAATACAGCAAAGACTGGAAATGGGTGGAATAGTTCACCTGAACGCTCACATTGTGGCTGCATTTCTCGTCAAGAATTCTCTTTGAGTTCTGCAGATAAAACTCGTTACGAGAATTCCACACTAATGATAAAAAGAAGTTAGTGTCATGAAAGCAATTGATTAATATAAGCGGGTCGGGGCAAAATATCCTTCTGATAAAAAAAAGAAAAAACTTTATGGCATATCATAATTTTCATCAGGTATGAGATCAAAACAACATAAAAGTGCTATTCGTACACAGACGAGACACACAAACATTGGCGTTAAAGACACGAAGAGGCACTAATTAAAATGCAGAGTCATCTTTCTCTATTTTAGATTAACAAAGTAGGACCCTTCCAAAAATGAATCAATACAATCAGAACGGGCTAGTCGATAAGACAAGGGAGTATGAGAAGTAGAGAATAAAAAAAAATGAAATGCCCAATATATGTTAAATAAGATTAAATAATTCCTTAACTGTATGTTAAAAATGGCTGCCTTGACATTTTTTTAACCTTCAGTGGAACCATTTGTTTATTGTTACGGCCGCTGCCGTGGTGGTGTGCTAGAACCAAGTTGCAAGTAAGGTTCAAGGTGAAGGAGGACACATTGAATGAATGGACACAACAATGGAGCCACAGAGATTGAGATCACTAGAGATGTTCTTGAAGGCAGGCCGCTGGCTGTTGACTCTCCTACATCGTGCAGACTGAGCTCTATGCTTTAATGGCCAAGTACATGCCTTCCAGCGACGTTATAATACAGATTAAGGAACGACGCACACATAAAAATATATTTAAAAAATGTATTAGGCTCCTTAAAAATCACCTATCTGAGCAAACAAATATGGGTATTCTGTTCCACTATAAAGCCCACCACTTCTTCACAGTAACCCAATATTGGTGGGTCCTACATGAATTCCAAGGTGGGAGACAAATTAAATAGTGCTGGTTAAATAAGCTATAGTGTATTTTAATAATCTGTTGTAAGATTGGCACTATTTATTTACACAATATATCCATATGGTGGAACTGAATCCCCATATTTGTTTGCTGAGATAGGAGATTTTAAGTAACAAAGTAGGACCCTTCCGAAAATAAATCAGTACATCACAACGGGGTAGTCAATAAGATAAGGGAGTATGGCAAGTAGAGAATAAAAAAAACTAAATGAGCAATATTTGTTGATGTATAGTTTTTTGGAAATATTTATTTTTATGTGTGCACCGTTCCATAATCTGTTTTATGTATAAGTTTTGGACACTACGGTAGCACCATTCCTGCAAAATGCTTGTTCTGGGTGTGCCCCCAATTCCCTTTTGTCTTTCCATTGAAGTTATGTCATTTAGGTCGGCCATTTTGAACTGATTAGTTGATACATTGCGTCCAGTGCAGCCAAGGTTCATGGACACATTTTTTTAACTTGCTCAACACTGTACATGTAACCTCATTTAAAATATTGCATTGCCACACAATTGTGTTTCGGCTGCACACACTCTCCTCACACATCGCAAAATGCCACCAACCAGCTTTAGTGTTACACTATAAAACGGCATAAAGTGCTTATTACACAACTTTCATAAAGCGACACTTTTAGTGCAAATAAATATTAGAACATTGATACTGCTAATTGCTAAACAATTCATTCTGAAGTTTGTCATGTTCTGTAAAATAAACAAAACAACCATATCCATAGTGTATACTGAGCGTCCCAATTAGCGCATTGACTTTTACCAGAGCCTTGCAGGGAGTGGGGTTAACTCCCGATTTTTTTCTGTGTATATGCAGCAATACAAAAGGAGAACCAATGGGTCCCCAATAGTATTACACCGTTCGGTTACTTTATTTAAAGATAAACATGAAATAAAACCAATGTGAGCTGACCACAGCTGTGACCCCCAAACATCACTTGTATAGTAATAAAGAAACAGACATCCGTACGGGCGGATCCAAGGATAGACCACGTGATTGGGATTATCAGGAACACTCGAAAGATAGAAGATTGGCAGAAAGAGATGTTATAAATGACCAGCCTTACTCTTATTTTATAAAGTCTGTAATATCCATATATACCCTCCGTTAGAGCATGTGGCATCCTGCTATCATACCATACCCTGCATTGGTACATTTATAGTTACCTTTTATTTATTTTTTTGCAAACAAAGTTGAATTAGCAAAAATCCTTTAAATGCAAAAAATAAATGAATACAAATCTAAGGGCGGTATTTTAAAATTGTAAACAGTGTATATCGAGTATAGGTCCTTTGAAATTGTTGCCTATTAAGCAGATGTTCCCTCTCATGATAATCCCTTAATTAAACAGGTCGATATTTATTCAGTGTGTTTTAAATGTTATTTTCAGTTGCACCGTTGTGTTCATTATTTGTGGGTTTAAATGCTACATTTTAAATGGAAATGGCACAAATTAGAAAATTTTATTTTGATCACAAATGTCTGCTCCATTTTGAAGTGGTTATAGATAAGTATTGATCAATTACAATACTTCATTGTACCTATTCATCATATATCTGTTTACATATCAACCCCTGAAAATTCAGGCTATTTATCTACAGCACCATAAATTGTGGGTTTAAGAATGGCACTCTCTGTGTCACTGTGTACAACGTGACTACCATAAAGCTTTATACCAATGTTAATTCTCTCCTCCAATCAGCAGGGACTGTGAAGGGTTAGCGAACGTGCACTGTTTGCTTTCAATAAGCCATCTGAACACCTCACCAAGATTTTTATTCAGTTACCCAACATGCCTTCTGATGCTGCAGAACGAGCAATCTGCAGCCTTATCTAGGCTAAATATGTGACTGTACTCCTGCTAGATACAGATCTGACTGATACACCAATACACTGGATAACAACATCTTATTACAACTCCCACACGAGTCAGTGTGGGTTACAGATCAAGCTGTTCTGGTGTAACATTCTAAAAGTAAAGCAGTCTCCATTCAAACCAAAGGACTGTTTCTGCTGATTGTTCCACCTTTAGAATGTTGCACCAGTCTTGCTCTTTATACATAACCCCCCAAGTCATTCATCACTGTATTCAGTGCTTATTAAATGACAGAATCACAGTGTATTATATGGCTGTTCCACTCAAAATCTCTGTTGTGTTGGCTCCTGACAGTTTTTAATCTAGATGTGCAATATTTAATAAATCAGGAACTATTTTTGTCTCTGGAATATTGTGCCTCGCGAATCACTCACTCTGATTTCTTTCACTCTTTTTGCCTGAAGAGTCTGTGATCGCATAGCAATGAGACCAGAATCACTTGTGTAGTGTTAGGTGTGAAAACTGAGCAGATCATCTATTTATGTTCCTCTCCGATTAAGCCTTCTTGTAAACTGAACACGAACGACAGAAATGAACTGTCTAATTCCAGGGCTTTGGCTTTCCGTACCTTACCTGAGCACCAGGATATTCTGAAACCGCTCAAACGGTCAGGACAACCTCTAGAGTAGATGCCAGCTTTGGACAAACATTGAGAATAAAGTAACCCGTCGGTATAGGGTAGGAACCAAAAGGTTTATAAAGGCATACACCCAGAACACAATAAATGATTGATATTCCGTGTAACGGTCCTAGAGTAGCCAGACCAATGTTAGACAAAGAGATTAAATAACCAAGGGCCATGATGGGAGTAAACTGGACAAATAGTAAACTAGCCAAGGTCAAAGGAGCACAGAGGTCTGGAGAAAGTTTTAAAAAGCCAATAATCAAATACCCGAATAGGAATACACAAGAACTCACTATTGGGCTAACTAGAACCACAGCAGGGCAACAGAGAGTAGGAGAAGTGAGTATAAATAAGAAGGACTTCATTTCTATTGGCCAACCTCATCCGATAATTCCATATAATTTGTGGGTTATACAAAACCCTATTAGACTGCTTAGTAATGTCATAAGATCGCGCCTCATTCGGCTTGGCAAATGCCTCATTGGGACCCGACTTCGGTCAAACGTAAAACCGCATGATGCGAGAGCGTGCAACGTCACATTGAATACCGGGGGGAGGATGACTAAATACTTCGGGTACACTATAATGTGCAACATTTTGAAATCCATTTGTTTACTGGCCCAACTCACTGCTTCGAATATATTCCCCCCAATTTGAGATACTATGACTTGATATTACTGTAATATTAAATGTTCCCCACTTTTAAAGAGGCCACATGAGCCATGTCCCATTACACAAACAAAGGGTTGTTTAGTTAGTATTTATTGCAAAAGGCAGCATTTACATTAAAATGCCCGCAGGGATAAGCCATATACACCACAACAACTACATTAAGCTGCTGTAGTTTTGGTGACTATAGTGTCCCTTTAAATATGTATACATAGGAAAAAGACAGGTTAGAAGACTACACACTATGCATTATTTCGCAAACAAACTTTGTCTCACTGTATGGTTCATAGGCCTATCACATACCCCAACGTCAAACAATTCTGCTGATGGGGTAGAATGTGATTTTTTTAAAATTAATATTGCACTATGCCATTTAGAGACACTACAAAGAATAAGGGCCTTCTATTTTGTTGAAATATACTATATATCTAATACTAGAAATGAGTTTTAATGCTGCTGTACATTACGTTTTTATGTTAGCTATAGGTTCTTTTAGACTGCGGGAGAAATACAATAAATGAATGTGTATAACGAACCATTCTCAGCTGTCTGTTCACAAAACAATGTAAATCACAGTTTATTGTGAAATCACAGACAGATTCCAATTTGAATAAAACTGATATTTCTGAAGCTCTGCTTTGGTGTTGAGGAGAGGGTGTCTGTCCAGCCCCGAATATCTACATTAAAACACCCAATCTCATTTAAATGGATTGCAGAAAAAAAACTCCTAACAATGACATATAGGAAAAAAATATACATATATTGTTTTTGCATATATACATACAAATGGGCAACACCAGAGGTATAGCCTGTATCCATTTTCAGGCGCTGTGTTTTAAATGTAAATATATATAGCTATATGAAAGATGTGCACAGACCCCTAATTTCAAATACCAGAGCACTTCCTTAGTATTGATGTTCATTATTTAACATTTTCTTCAACCAGATGAAAGTTCCACAATTTGCAAGGTAAGTGTCAAGGACGGGTATATAAAAGGATTTTTTATTTATTCACAACTGCAAGACTAATTGCTTAACTTTGCCTCAAGGCCTAGAGATTGGTTTTAATATGTTACTTCAAAAGTATTCATAGGAGTACAGAGATAGTAAGTGTTATTGTTTAAGAGAGGGGGAAAAAAAATCTCAATATGATATTTTTGACCCTGAAATGAAATTCTGTTTTATGGAGTGATGTGAAAATGTTTATCAGGGCTATATTACTTTTTATCCAACTATACATTGAAGGTGAAATACATGTTTTGTTCTATTAAGGGAAAACGTGGATGTAGTGTTTTATAAAAGCATGTCGATTTCCTAGAGTCCATGTTATCCTAACGCAGCCGTGAGTAACCTTGTGTGTTTTTGGTAGGTTTTGTTATAATAAATGTGTTTTGTGATAGGTAGTACATATCCAATATAAAACTAATGCAAAAAATAGGACATAGTCTTCTATAGATAGATAAGGTTATATCCAAAATAAATTCTTAAATATAATTATTATATATACATATTATCTATATGTACCTTAATAAGCCTATCAACTTCACGTTCTGTCTGAAGAGCACTCATCGATTATTTTAACTGTTCCGTTGAGTGTATCCATATTTCTTGCCCAGCCAAAAGGTATTTAACAAAACGTGTAACTTTTTTTTTTAAATCAACCCATTTCCCCCCTCTTTTTAAATACAAACTCTTCATTGCTAGAGGGATTGTCTCACTTGAAAACTATCCTTTGAAACAGAAAAAAAATTTTAAAAAAAAAACAACACTTGCCCCTTTATTCAACTCTTACTGAATTTTTGTAGCAAGTCGCTTTTGTAGCAGAGAAGCTGCCATCTTGGATAGTAATGAACCCATTGTCGAAATGGCCTAAGCAGGGAAGCATTGCTTAACAGCTGTAACAAACACAGGGTGTCCTCGATTGGCCTTCAGCAAAATAGATGCTGCCCAAAACCTTAAAAAAAAGATATATATATATGTTACTGGATCATTTCCAATCCCGTTACCAGTTACGACGGATTTTATACTCTCAAAAACTTTGAAAACAACCAAGTTAATGCCCTAAAATTAAGTATTTTCCTCTAAAACGGCTCTGTACAGATAGTCTATAACTTCCTGCGGTGACTACATTTACATGTCGGAGATCTCGACTGCTGTGATTTTAGTCAACTCAAATATGTCACTTGGTTTAGGAGACATTGAACTGAAATGTTCCTGTGCAGCCAGGTTCAGTGTCTTCATATTGTTAGCCGTAATTATAAATTTCTCTGGCGCAAAGTCAAGGACTTATACTTATTAAACCTTTTATATCCTCAATTTTCTCTAAATAGCTCTACGCTGTCAGTTTTCATTCAGGTTTTTTTAAGCTCTATTTAAGAACATTACACATGTTCAATTTGATAGGAACAAAACGCGGAAATGTGTGTTTCCAAACAATTCCCTTCGAATTCCTGCTGTGAATTGTACTTGTTTGAGCAGACAGCAAGCAGGCTGAATACTTTCACATAAACACAGTTTTGTGTGTGTGTGGGGGGTGGGGGGGGGGGGAGGGGGGGTCCTCTCTCAAAGATCACAAAAAAAAAACTATGTGTTTTAATTGAAGATTAAACCGTTACATTTTCCTTCCTGTACTGTGTTTATATATAAAACTGTGATGGCTAAACCTCGGAGCTGCAAATATGCATCAACTACATTTCACATGATGCTCAGACAGTCTAAAAGCAGATAAAGCATCATGGGAAATTTAATCTGCACGCATCTTCAGCGCCAAGATGTGCCGTTACTGTTAGAACAAATAATAGGAAAGTTGTACTTACCACCAAATCACGCCAAGCTGTACGGAATTTCACACTTTATCCATTTAGTGGCGGTGAGCTTTGTAACACGGTGATCAACGATTTGGTACTCAAATGGTTACGTCCTTCCTCCCCCGCTCTAAATTAGAATGCATTATTTCATTAGCCAGATTGGTTATGGGGGAAAACATAAAAAAGGAAAGAAGCTTACTCTCTAAATTGTTAAACATCACCCGTGCCGCAGACGTATACGAAGACACATTGAAGCATTTAGAAAACTCATTACAAAGTTGCAAATCAACAATTCTAAGTTTTTTGGTTTTTTTTGTTGTTTTAGGCAGTGCCGCTACTGTGACAGATAATCAGGATTAGAGTCTGGTTCTGTTACTAAACAAGCAGACTTGGACCAAAGTCCATTCACTTGTAGAGTGAGATTTTCACTCTAGTCCTGTTTTCAATGTATAATCGGTGTTAACACAAGGAGAACAATATCACGCACACAAGCAGTATTGCCATTATTGGAAACACACACAGTGAGCTAGCTTAAAGGCGGACTCCAGGATGATTTTGAACCATTATTTTTTTTTTTTATGCAAAAATAATCAATAAAAATAAATACAATTTACATTCCAGAATTTGCTGCAAAACCACAGTCTTAGCAACTTGCGCAGTGATCTCTTAGCAAACCAGGAAGTTACTCAGCCACTCATGATACTCTCTTAGCTTTCTATAGCACTGCTAAGCCTCTCCTATAAGCAGTGCATCAAAGAAGGCCAAAAAAGGTGGGTTTATGGACCATTCTAATTAAACTAAACTAGCTGTAACATAACCTACAGATTGCACTAAATGCATTGATGCCTGGTGTGGTACCATAGATCCTTTATATTGGAATAATCTAGCCAAGACTAATAAATCCTTAAATCTAGCTTCACATATCTCATATTACCTGGGAGCAAAAGGGGTTTCCATTTGCTGAACCTATGGAGAAAAACGGTGTCACCTGAACATCAAACATGTTAGAACTATCTGTGGAGAACAAAAAGACGCACATCACATGCATCTGAAGCCTCGCTTTAATATATTTGGAAAGGATTTTTAATTAAATTGATATTTTTGGATAAACGATTTAAATGATTTAGTAGTTTGAAAAATATTTTCATATATTGATTTTTGTTTTATATTTTAATATTTTGAAAACAAATACTTGAAAAGTTAATCCAAGATTTTTAAATCGAGGCCCAGGTTAGGCTCAGTGTGGGCATATCTGACACAGTGTGTGATCAATGTGACAACGAGGTGACAAAAGAGAAATTTAACATTTTGTCTCTAGAGCGAGGGTACTGATTTATCTACTCCATCCTGACACTGAGTATGTTCTATATGTTCTCGATTTTTGCATTACCTGTCCGCAATGTCCTATGACTGCAGATATCCATGTAACCATGGTCTGTGATGATCAGCTTACAACAGGAATATGTTCTTAGCAGGAAACTTGCCAATATAAAGTCACCTAAACCTTAACCCAGATTGTGTCTGATCACACAGGATTAAAGAAAATCAAAAGACAGACTGCACAGGGTGCATTGTCATTCTGTATATTTATAGTGTTCTATCTCAATAAGTAATGATGCTCTATGTTATGGCTGAGAGTGATGGGTATGTGTCCCTTTATAAAGGGAGATTTAAGGTAAAGATAGGTAGTGATCTGGGGCAAAATAAGGAACGTTCACCGTAGAGACCAACATCTATCCCTCTATTTAGCACCTTACCCCTAAAATAGCACCTGTTTTGTCTTGGTAAATCCCTACTACAATGTTATATTTACAGTTTTTTACACAATCTTTATTTTGACATTTATTTTCCAATGAAACAGAACAGTCAGACATAATGTCGAAGAGGTAAAATACGGGACAAAAATATACATGAACCATTGAAAGTACCAACCAAATACCACAGGCAAACTAGGAACACTAAAGAGCAACAGAGCGTCAAGGGGTGTCTCCATGTAAGACAAAAAAAAAAAAAATATGTGGGCGGCGAGAGGGGGAGGGGGAAGATGGATTGGGTAAAGAGGACAAAAAGGAAAGAGGGGAGGGGGGCTGCTTTGCACCCCCATTCTACCATAATGTTGTAGTCTTATTGTACTTTATAGTTTTTTTATGGTTATATTACTGTACCTATATCGACCAATATATATACACTGTCTATGTTGGCTTCCACAAGCAATCAGGACCCCGGAGGTCTCTTGATCAGATGTCATAAGAGGAGGTAGGTTGGTGCCGACCTTGATTAATATATGAAATTCAGAGATATATGAACGAAGGCCCAATAACTTGCAGCAGAAGTCATATTAAAGGCAGAACCTGTGCATTCGAAGTCCAATTCCTTCCTACTTATTACAGAGGTCTCCAAGACCCTTTTAGGTACGGTATTACCTATTGATTTTCTGTTCTATTTGCAATTTACAGAAATAGTGAAAAAGAAATAACTGTGACAATTCCTTCTGATTCTCGAAGAAACCTCATCAACCTTTTTCCCTTCTTGAAGGAAAGCTAAATAAGGAAAATCATGCAAGACCCCTGCTCTGCTCTCGGTTATTAATTGAATTTGCTCTGGTATTGAAGTTAGCCTGGGGCTAGGACATTGGAGGAGGTACCCCCACTTTAAGTGAAAGGGCTTGTGTGGTTCTGAGCCACGTTGCTATAATTAGATTTTAGAACGTTGGTGTTCTATCACAAGACGCTGACTACTCCGAGACCCCCCGATGTAATATACGGTCATTAAATAATCAACAGAACTATTTCAAGATGGTTTTCTGACTTGTAGTCCATAACAAATTCATCATAGAGAAGTCTACCTCATTTCAGGTCATATGCAGCTACAAACTGGAGACTGTGGGATTATTCCGAGCCTGTCCAAATATGTATCCAGACCTAAAATGAGGCCCCAGTGATATTTTCAGATTACTTTGGTTCTAGTCAATATGATGCAGCTTTTTCAGTACACGTTTATCAGATGATCTTCACAAAAAACCTGATTCATTGTTATCACAAAATAATGGTTGTGTCCAATCATCTGTTACCTTGATACAACCCTCGCTTTAGCATACTTTACAGTAATTACTGCATATTTTGTGGTTGATTAAAACGTGCTTTTTTTCCCATGTGGGCATTTTTCTATGTGGGCATTTAGGACAATGGGCTTTTATTCTGTGGGCAATTTTCATATGCGCTTATTTCTGATCACCCAACTGTCCAGTGCATTATCCCCATTATAAATGTACTGTCGTTCCAACTATACTTGCTACAATGATACCGTATATAGATTGTTCCATACAGAAATCTTGAGAATTGAAGCTCACCCTCTAATGGGTTGGATCGAACCGCACTATTTATGGAGATAACCCAAAATCAGTGTCCATCCTTGACATTGTACCTTCAAAACATAGGTGTAGCGGAATGAACCTTGGACTGTTACCCTTATTCCTGCTATGCGCTGTCCGTATCTTGTTCCCCCTGTTATTTACTATGTTTCGTGGTCATAGTCCCTGGATCATCTTGTTATTTCCCCTGTTCGTTTGGCCGTTCGGTAAAATAGCAGCCATCTCACATATTAACTACGTCTTGTTCGACAACCGAACAATTTATCGAACGCCAGACCAGCCAATTGTGGAGTGTGCCGCTAGCTAACCCCAGTAACCTCTGTTCACACCTCCACCAACCGCCCTAACCTGAACATTCCAAGAGGTTGGCTGGGTGGTCACAGTTCGTATGTGCGAACCCGTGGCGGCGGCCATCTTTAGCCACGAACAGAGACAGCAGTGTTTGGTCGTCGACTGCATAGAACCAAAATGGGACACTCGACGGCGCAAACACCGCTGGCACTTCCACCCCAGTTATGTTCGGGGGGATTTAGACTAACAGAGTGGCGTTCGGGAGGAGCAAACTCCCGAACAAGATACACAGAAGAAAGTCTTCACGAGCAAGTTTATGCCTTGTGTTTCGCATATTTGATACTCCCGAAAGAGACCGAACGCACAACCTAATTTCATGGAACCTTTTTGGGCAGGCAGCTCGTGTGCGGTCGGTCTAAACTATACCCCTTGGAAGAGCCGACACTCGTCGAAACGCGTGTCGGGACGTCAATAACAGAGGGTGGAGGGGTTTGACAGGGGACTATAATGTTGCAGCCATTACCCTTTTCCCGGTCTAGCCACCCTGCTTTATTATTTTAACTGTTACTTAGACATGTAGCCACTATGATATTTCGGCTACATTTCTTTCAATAGAGGGGAAGGGGAGTTTACTGCCATGGTGGTACTGGGTGATGGGAGTTGGGGGATATAGTATCTGACTGGTTTCTCCTGCATACTTATACTATTTATATCTTTACCGAGGAAATCTCCGTACCATAGGTGCTACTACCCGACAGGGGTAACACCGGTTAATTAAAATCTCCCCTTTTTTGTTCTCCTTACTACTTATCTATTACTGATTTATTTATAGGGTTTTTTTTTGTTGTTTTTTTAAACCTATCTTAATTAAAAGTTATATTTTAATTTATTTCTATTAGATAACATAGGATTGCTTCAATAGTTCAAGAGCTGGAAGGGTTATTACTTAGACTCATCCACTCCCTATCTAGCTTTCTTGCACTTTCCTTTTTTTCAGTTATACCCCGGTGGCGTTCAGCTGCGTTCGTGGGATCTGAGCGCTTTTCGGAAATATTGTGCGCTCAGACCCAGTCTATCCGGGATATAGAACTTAAGGGGGTATCTTGTGGGGAACTGTATGTTTTGGGGTGATTATGATTGTACATGTCCTGGACCTGAGAATTAATGTAATTATGTTGTGTATTTTGTTTCAGTCTACTCTCAGGTCCAGTGGGGAATGCCCCTGGAATGTGTGTTTGGAAAACCCTTGCATGGGGATTCTCTTAAAAGGCAGTGTGTGGCTCCATTAAAATCAGTAATGCCCCCAGAGCTGAGTGTCGTCCAGTTGGTGGGGAGGAGGTGGGAGATTCCTGGAGTAGGTCATTGTGTGTGGCTCTTGTGTACATGATAAGTTTGGTTGTGGCTCTCATGCATATGATAAGATTTATAACTTACACCAGGGACGTTTTAGCTGCGAGGCAAACAAGGCATTTGCCTTGGGCGACATTTTCCAGGGGACGGCAAAAAACCAAATGCCCAGGGCAAATGCCTTGTTAGCCTTGCGGCTAACAGACATGCCAGACTGGCTGATGGGCGGGCGGCTGGCGAGGGAGCACTTCCTCTGAGCACTCTGCTCAGCTCCCTCACGCGCTGCCCGCAGAGTGAGGCTGGGAGACGGAATATGACGTCATCTTCTGGCTCCCAGCCTCACTCTGCAGGCGGCGCGCAAGGCAGCTGAGCAGAGTGCTCAGAGGAAGTGCTCCCTCGCCAGCCGCCCGCCCGCGCACAACAGCGCACAACAGCCTGCACGCCCGGCCAGCAGCCACTGGACCACCAGGGAGGAAGAGACCCCCCCCCCCAGCATTCCCAAAGTTAAGAAGACTGGGGGGTGTTTCAATTAATTTAGAAAAATGTGTTAATGTGAGTGAGTGTATGTCTGTTAGTGAACAAAATGTAAATGTAATATGGACTGACAGTGAGAAATAAATATACCCAATGGGATGAAATAACAGTAGGGCTGCGTCACATACAAGGGAGCGACTTATTAAATGAAACCGAAAAGATATAACTGGTATGTGAGCGCTCCAATTAATTATGCAGATCTACATAAAAATCAAGATGAAAATATCAATAAACTTAAAAATGACCAATCTCGCCGAGAAGTAGACCTAAATAGGTCAAACAGGGAAAGGCGCTCCCTAGTGCATAGCTATACATATGTACAGTGAATTGTAAAACGTAACCTTTAATGGTGGCTGTTGTAAAAAAAACCTTGTGGAGAGTTTAGGAAAAAAGAAAACGAAAATAATAATAAACTTAAAATAGGAGGATAGATGTCTGGATGGGGATAAATATCCTAAGGGTGTTGCCCACAGGATGTAAAGCTCAGTACAGCTACAGATCCCCGCAACCTGTATATTCTGTCTCACAGAGGCAATCCTTCAAGGGATTGCATAATGTAAAAAATGGAGAGATTAAACCAATCCTATAGTCACTATGTATAGTCCCAGTGTGGTGCTTGCTTGCAACAGCGAAAATATATACACATGGGAAATCCTGTAACAAGAAAATAGTGACAGAGGCGGTTTTGTCCACTAAGTAGTCAAAAACTGGTCAAAGTTTAGCAAATCGATAGATACACTTGTTACGATCTGTGTACTATCTACTGCATTACTATTGCTGGAGGACGGAGGCACAAAAAGTGGGAGGAGAAAACTTCAGATCTAGTGGTCAGTTCCACACATAGTTAAGCCAGCGTGGAAAATGACGAGATCTGACAAAAAATAAAACAAACAACCCCTTCACCCACGATTCCCCTGTCCCCTTGTTCAAATCATATTGAGATCCAATGCCCAGAAACACTGACTAAATAGTCTTCCAGAGAGACTATACAGGTCGGTTGCCAGACTTAAACTACCCTCCTACTGCTACCTAACACGTGTTTCGGCGCTGCAAAACGCGCCTTCGTCTGAGGCTAAACAGTGGGTCAAAGCACCGGGAGCTCCTTAAATAGCCCACTAAACTTGGTTTATGCTGGGGATGTGAGCGCAGCGTTCGCGCCAAAACTGGTCGAATAACTATAAGCCCCGCCCCTAGTGACAATTCCAATTCTGATTGGATGTCTGGATCGTGCGTCTGTTAACCATGTACTCGCTGAAATCATCTGGCCGTTGGGCTAGACACAGCAAAATCCAGACGAGTACTTGCAGGATATGTAGAAATCCCCATCGAACATAAAGACAGAGAACCACCTTATGAAACTTATAAAACCATTAAACTGGGACATAGTCACGATAGTACCTGGTCCTGTATTGAGTTCTAATTGGTAGTGAATGGATTTAAGTTGAAACAGTCTCTAAATGGGGGTGATCCTTTCTCCAAAGTGACCAAGGTCATTACATATAGAGATGTGGATCAATATCTAAATGCTTGTGAAGCATAGGAACCAACTCTTGAGTTTTTTTATATAAATATGATTACAATATCAGAAAAATAAAGAATTCACAAAAGGAGGATGGGGCATAATAGTTCATATTTCAAGAGGCTTGATGGTTGCACACACAATAAGTTAATATTTATTTAATGGAGTGCCCACAAATTCGGCATCATGCTGACAATATAGCATTAGCCCTACGGTAAGGGGGCTACTATCGTATGCCAGTAGGTGGGTGTTACTCCTTCAGTTTAACCCAGCAAATGTATGTGGGGTTTGGAGATTTACCCGAGCTTTGACTGAGAATAAGTGAATTAAAAAATACAATAATATATACAGTCTGAGTGAATAATGTGTACATATATAAAAGTGATTACAAAAATATGTTTTCCGGGTGCTATTGTTTATCAATAAAGGGGGTAAACGTAAACCCCTCATTTAATCCATTGGGGGCCAACGATTTGAACTTGTAGATCCAATAACACTCTCTTTTGAGGAGAGTGTGGTCCAGGTCACCTCCTCTGCGACCTAGGGTCACCTTTTCTATCCCTGCGAACCTAACACCTCCTGGATCCCCGTAGTGTTGATTTCTTATATGTCTCGCTACAGGGGTGTCCCTCTGGTTCCTAACTGAGTGTATATGCTCCATGATACGTCTTTTGAAGGGGCGAATCGTTTTGCCCACGTATCTGAGCCCACACGTACATGTCAGGAGGTATATTAGGCCCTTGGTACTGCAGTTAAAAAACTGCTTGATATTACAGACCACTTGGTCACATGAGTCTGTAAGGTGCTTGGAGTCCTTCTGTATGTACTGACACGCCACGCACTTGCCACACTTGTATGTACCTTGCACAGATAGCCAGTTGTGGCAGGGTTTTGTGGACGAAAAATTACTGGGTACCAATGATTCCTTTAAATTTTTGCCTCTACGTGCTGTGAGGGATACATACGGGGTCACCGTCCCCTTGAGGTGGGGGTCTTGGGATAGAAGTGGACAGAATCTACTCATTATCTTCTTCGCTTGATCCCAACCTGAGTCAAAGTTCACAATACACCGGGTAGGTGCTTGTTCTGTGGGGGTTGGTTTATCCTTGAGGAGTTCCAATCTATCGCTGTGTAACGCTCTTTGATAGGCTTGTTTTAAACAGCGATTAGGATATCCTCTCTCTTTAAATCTTGTCTTGAGTGACTTAGCTTGGGTGATAAAGTCCTCTTCACTCGAGCAGTTCCTCCTCAAACGGAGGTATTGTCCAATAGGGATGCCTCTCTTAAGAGTAGTCGGGTGATGGCTTTCCCACCTCAACATTGTATTAGTGGAGGTGGGTTTCCTGAATAAAGTTGTCTTTATGGTCTGTTCAGGGGAGATACTGAACGTACAGTCAAGGAAATTGATGGATGACCCCCCTATTTCCATCGTAAACTTTAAATTCAGGTCGTTCAGGTTCAGACTCTCTACAAAGGACGTGAAGCATTCCCTTGTGCCCGTCCAGACCACCAAGACATCATCTATAAACCTTTTCCACATAAAGATGTGCTCAGTGTATTTGATATTACTAACGGAGAAGACCACATTCTCCTCCCACCAGCCCAGGTGCAGGTTAGCGTACGATGGCGCACAAGATGTACCCATGGCTGTACCCTGCACCTGGTGGTAGTATTGGCCATCAAACAAAAAGAAGTTGTGGGTCAGGACAAATTGTAATAAGTCCAATACAAAGGAAGTGTGTTGTTGGTGTACAGGCCCTCGTGTTTCTAAATAGTGTTTGATGTGTCTCAACCCAAGAGAGTGTGGAATGGACGAGTACAATGCCTCTACGTCAAGGCTACACAGGATGGCATCTCTTGGTAGGTTGGTGGAGGCTAAGCATTTCAAAGTGTCCTTCGTGTCCCTCAGGTAGGAGGGAAGTTTTTCTACAAAGGGGCGAAGGATCTTATCTAAGTAGATACTAGCCTTACAGGTTATATTATTAGATAAAATAGAAATTGTACATACGTTTAGTAGAAATACTGGCCAGCGGAGTAACTTAAAAAAAAGGAGAAACAAAGATACAAATAATGGTACAGTATGTATGAACGATATAATTCCACAAGAACAAATGGGTTATATTCACACTCACACTTTGAGGAGCTATATCAGCTCGGTGTTGAGAGCTTGGACGGAATAATCCCCGTCTATGGATTTCTTGAGGTTCCAGATCGTTGGTGAGTTTATAGGTGTAAGTATTCGTTATATGAAAAACAAGAGTAAAATACGCCACATGGTCTAGTACGTAAATATAAAATATTGTAGTAAGAGTAGATGATCCTACTTACATATACTAGAGCAACGACCTGCTCTAGTTTGGAGAATTTCAGGTGGAATAATCCCCACCTCGGGATATAGTGGACCCAGGTATAGCAGCAGCTATACCTGGGTCCACTATATCCCGAGGTGGGGATTATTCCACCTGAAATTCTCCAAACTAGAGCAGGTCGTTGCTCTAGTATATGTAAGTAGGATCATCTACTCTTACTACAATATTTTATATTTACGTACTAGACCATGTGGCGTATTTTACTCTTGTTTTTCATATAACGAATACTTACACCTATAAACTCACCAACGATCTGGAACCTCAAGAAATCCATAGACGGGGATTATTCCGTCCAAGCTCTCAACACCGAGCTGATATAGCTCCTCAAAGTGTGAGTGTGAATATAACCCATTTGTTCTTGTGGAATTATATCGTTCATACATACTGTACCATTATTTGTATCTTTGTTTCTCCTTTTTTTTAAGTTACTCCGCTGGCCAGTATTTCTACTAAACGTATGTACAATTTCTGATCTCTAGCGCTGTTCACCTTTCTATTTTATCTGTCCATTTATCACAAGGTAGAGGGAACACCTTGTTGGTGAACTGCTGCTCACCCTTGAGAAGAGAGCGCTTATTACCCTTTTGCACAGGTTATATTATTAGAACCGGACACAATGGGTCTAGCTGTCAGGGTCTCATATTGTTTATGTACCTTTGGTAGGCAGTAGAATGTGGACACAGTCGGACTTTTCACATAGATGAATGTATACTCATCTTTACCCAGAACTTTATCATCAAAGGCCTTATCCAAGAGATTTTTCAAGGTTGACAAGAACTTTGCTGAGGGGTCTATACTTAGTATTCTGTAGGTGGTCCTGTCTTTAAGTATATTTAGAGTTAATCGTACATACTGTATTCTGTTTAATACCACGATGTTCCCCCCCTTGTCTGCTGGCTTGATGATTATGTCATCATCGTCCTGTAAATCGCACAAGGCTTGCCATTCATTTCTAGAGAGGTTGCTATGTGGTCGAGGTTGGAGGGACTCCAACTTCAGCTCAGATATCATATTGCAAGTTGATTCTACGAACATATCAATATTTTTGAAGTCTTTAATGTTCGGTGTGAACTTGCTTTTGTACCGTAGATCAGTGTATGGTAGAGAGGGTAAACCATCATTCTCATCCAGTAGAGATACCAGTTCATTAAGGCATTGGTATTCTCTCACACTGAATCCCAATTCCTTTGCTCTTTTTTCCTTCTCTATGAGAAAGAATTTGTGCAGGGCTAATCTTCTTCCAAAAAGATGAATATCCTTAATCCACTCAAACTTGTTGAATGAAGGGACAGGGACAAAAGACAGCCCTTTCGCAAGGATTTTAACCTGAGATTCAGTGAGTGCTCTATCAGAGAGATTGATGATTTTGCTGCTGGTGTTTAATACCGTTTGCGCGCCCTCCCCCTGTACCTTGTTTGCCTGTACTGTGGTTGGGGTTCCCCCTCTCGGGGGTTTTGGCCTAAAAAAGCCACCCCTTTCTTTAGGATACCTCTAGTTTGGGTAGTATTAGGGGGTATTGAACCTGTACTTGAACCCTCAGTGTCCGTGTCAGACGTCTCATATTCTGATGTGGAGTACTGGTCTGAGTCAGTGCGTACATTTTTCCTATTAAACCTTCTATAAACTCGTCCATTTTTGTAGTCCGAGTTATCCCTTATAAACTTTTTGTGTTTCCGATTTTTTACAGTGTCTTTATATTTATTCAGGTTTTGCTGGAGTCTAAGCTCTTGGGAGTCGAAGGTTGGATCGTCTTTGTTATTTTGTACAGCCTCGACTGCATCTTTGACATTAGTATTGACTTGTTCCAACCTTTGAGTCACTCAGACTGTATATATTATTGTAGTTTTTAATTCACTTATTCTCAGTCAAAGCTCGGGTAAATCTCCAAACCCCACATACATTTGCTGGGTTAAACTGAAGGAGTAACACCCACCTACTGGCATACGATAGTAGCCCCCTTACCGTAGGGCTAATGCTATATTGTCAGCATGATGCCGAATTTGTGGGCACTCCATTAAATAAATATTAACTTATTGTGTGTGCAACCATCAAGCCTCTTGAAATATGAACTATTATGCCCCATCCTCCTTTTGTGAATTCTTTATTTTTCTGATATTGTAATCATATTTATATAAAAAAACTCAAGAGTTGGTTCCTATGCTTCACAAGCATTTAGATATTGATCCACATCTCTATATGTAATGACCTTGGTCACTTTGGAGAAAGGATCACCCCCATTTAGAGACTGTTTCAACTTAAATCCATTCACTACCAATTAGAACTCAATACAGGACCAGGTACTATCGTGACTATGTCCCAGTTTAATGGTTTTATAAGTTTCATAAGGTGGTTCTCTGTCTTTATGTTCGATGGGGATTTCTACATATCCTGCAAGTACTCGTCTGGATTTTGCTGTGTCTAACCCAACGGCCAGATGATTTCAGCGAGTACATGGTTAACAGACGCACGATCCAGACATCCAATCAGAATTGGAATTGTCACTAGGGGCGGGGCTTATAGTTATTCGACCAGTTTTGGCGCGAACGCTGCGCTCACATCCCCAGCATAAACCAAGTTTAGTGGGCTATTTAAGGAGCTCCCGGTGCTTTGACCCACTGTTTAGCCTCAGACGAAGGCGCGTTTTGCAGCGCCGAAACACGTGTTAGGTAGCAGTAGGAGGGTAGTTTAAGTCTGGCAACCGACCTGTATAGTCTCTCTGGAAGACTATTTAGTCAGTGTTTCTGGGCATTGGATCTCAATATGATTTGAACAAGGGGACAGGGGAATCGTGGGTGAAGGGGTTGTTTGTTTTATTTTTTGTCAGATCTCGTCATTTTCCACGCTGGCTTAACTATGTGTGGAACTGACCACTAGATCTGAAGTTTTCTCCTCCCACTTTTTGTGCCTCCGTCCTCCAGCAATAGTAATGCAGTAGATAGTACACAGATCGTAACAAGTGTATCTATCGATTTGCTAAACTTTGACCAGTTTTTGACTACTTAGTGGACAAAACCGCCTCTGTCACTATTTTCTTGTTACAGGATTTCCCATGTGTATATATTTTCGCTGTTGCAAGCAAGCACCACACTGGGACTATACATAGTGACTATAGGATTGGTTTAATCTCTCCATTTTTTACATTATGCAATCCCTTGAAGGATTGCCTCTGTGAGACAGAATATACAGGTTGCGGGGATCTGTAGCTGTACTGAGCTTTACATCCTGTGGGCAACACCCTTAGGATATTTATCCCCATCCAGACATCTATCCTCCTATTTTAAGTTTATTATTATTTTAGTTTTCTTTTTTCCTAAACTCTCCACAAGGGTTTTTTTACAACAGCCACCATTAAAGGTTACGTTTTACAATTCACTGTACATATGTATAGCTATGCACTAGGGGGCGCCTTTCCCTGTTTGACCTATTTAGGTCTACTTCTCCACTAACACATGTATGTGAGGGTTACCCCCTGTCTTGGTTGCCCCCAGACACACACCCAGTTGATTCCCCTTTCTTTGGGTATCCAACTACTCCATTTAATGTGTGTGTGTGTCTGTTAGTGAGTGTGTCTGTTAGTCAGTGTGTGTGTGTCTGTTCGTGTGTTTGCCTGTTAGTGAGCTTGTGTGTGTGTGTGTGTCTGTTAGTGTGTGTGTCTGACTGTGTGTGTTTGCCTGTGAGTGTGTGTGTCTGCTAGTTTGTGTCTGTTAGTGAGTGTGACTGTTAGTGTGTGTCTGTTAGTGTATGCGTATCTGTCAGTGAGTGTGTGTGTGTGTCTTTAGAATGTGGGGCGGGGGGAAGGGTGGGTGGGGGTGGCGCATGAGTTTTGTCCTGCCTAGGGCAGCACAAAACCAGGATACACCACTGACTTACACTCCCATAAAAAATGGGTCCATGGTGCCTAGTGAAAACATTTCTGTTTAGCAGATTCTCTTCTTGTGAATTGGTGGAAATGTCTGTGAATGCAGGTTTAACTAGTCTGTAAGTCTTCGACTGCCAGAGGAGTATTGAACACATGGCTGTGCATTCAAACTCAGTCACGGCGGCAGCAAGGAGGTATACAGTATCTGCTATTGGAGGGAGCCGGCCAGGACCTGCAGACTATCATTGAAATAAGTGTACAGTATTCACTATGTATGGCAGTGACCAGCAGACATTTATTGAAAATGATATTTATTTGCTACTGAATACAGGGTCTGAAAGGCAACTTGTATGTACCAGCTCGGCTTACATAGCCTCTTATGACAGGCTCAAATCAGGATGGAATTCATCAAATGACAGGAACACTCACTGTAACACTGGACTATAAATAGACAGCAAGTTTATGGACAGGGCTAGCGAGTACCCGGAGTATGTAGAATAAGATGCTAAAATCAAAGCGAGTTCCTGGACCGGCAGATAAATGCACGCACACTGTATTAATACATATTGTTACCTTTTACCAGTAAAACAGAAACTGCAAATAATTAACCAGGGGATTGCACATTTTAGCCAAACCAATCAAATGAGGAACAATCACGAACTCTGCTTTTTGGCCTAAAATATATCAATTCCTCGTCAATTCTCCACAATTACTAGTTTAACCCCAGACTGAGCACACACCACATTCCCTGGACATTCCCTTTAAAAAGCGAATTGTAAAATGTGAATTTGAGGATTAGAAGATTTAAGGTTTAATGTATATTTTTGGGGGGATCCCAACACCCAAGATGAGAGAAATACGTGAGATCTACTCTGCTGCACGCCTGTGGTATTTAGGTATTTTTAAGTATTATTACTCCAGCAGTCACCCATTAAACCTTTGTCAGGGGTTGTAGGGGCAGTGACAGGAGCACAGTTATCAGACACTCCATACATACAGCACTGATCTGTCATATCCAACATGAACTATTAAACACATTCCTCCCGGAGCCCACGTTCTTCAGTCTATATTACATCTGATATAGTCACATACCCATCACTCTCAGCCATAACATCTACTCTGAGAATCCTGTCCAGGATGAGCTAACCTCACAACCGCAAAATTGACAGAGAGCCTATAATCAAATGGGACACATTATAGAGTATGATTAATGCAATAAGTAAATACAGATCATTTAATTCCCTCTGTGTTCTTTTAGATTGTAAGCTCATATGAGCAGCGCCCTCTTCGCCCACTGTTACCGTATGTCAAACATGTTTTGTTACAGTTTATCTTATCTCTTGTACAGCCCTGCTGAACATGTTGGCGCTATATAAATAATTGTAGTTATGTTTTAATGTTAAAAAAAAAAAAAAGAATAATATTTCAACAGGGGTCTGAGTAGATCAGAACTTACAGAGTTCAAGATCTGGGTCCCTGAGTACACCCACAAGGATGCAGTGTTTGTAGTGGATGCAGTATGTGTAGTAGAGGAAGTGTATGTATAAATATATGGACAGAATAGGGACTGCATTCAGTGGGCAGAAGCATGTACTGGTGTATATATATATTTTTTTTATTAAAAATAATTTAATTGTATCACCCCCTCCCTTTTACCTGTGGGCATGGAGAGGGCACATTATACTCCCTGGTGGTCCAGTGGCTTTGTGCAGACTGAAAGTTGCTGTATAATGAAGAGGGTCCAGCACACACTGTCCTCTGTTTCCAGCAGCTCCTCTCGAGTCTGGACTGTGTGCAGCGCAGATCTTTTCCATGGTACCCCGCAGCAATGCTATGACGGCCAGGGGCTCGCAAGAGTTGGAGAGAGGAGCTACCGGAAAATGAAGATAGCATGTGACTATACATGGTGCAGTCAGTGGCCCGGGGGCCCGCAGGGGCACATATAATAGCAATAATCACTATATATATGAGTACATTGGGAATACGTGGGGTTGGGGCCCTGTACAGTTCTCTCACCTGTACCCCCGATGGCGGCCCTGTTTGGCCATATGACGAAGAAGACAATAAGACTTGACCCATAAAATAAAAGTATGAAGGTTTTCCTACAAAATACTCAGAAATTATATTGTCGTGACAGCGTCACTTTATAGGGGGAGCAGTCACACATGTACATTGAACCTTGTAAGTAGGGGCCAAGTGCTGTAGAGGTAAGTGCGTTTTATACTCCTACTGCATTTTCATCCCTAGAGCATCTGGTATTGACAGAATGAAGGCGCTGAGCGACATCTGGTGGTTAAACATCATATTGCATTTGTAAAAAAAAATCAAGAATAATATTTCCACTATTTCTCTTTAATATATAAAAACATTAGATTTACAAATTCGAATTGCAGATTAAATCTGAAGTTGCTAATTGTTAAATGAAAATCCAACAAATACTAACTCTGAAATGAGGTTTGGTTCCATATCCCCAGTGATTGCTATTATTTATTATTATTACTATAGTTTATATAGCGCCAACATAGTCCGCAGCGCTTTACAATTATAAAATGAGGGTATTTGACAACAAACTACTTCCACCTGTACAGGTACAAGGGGATCAGTAACTAAAATTGCAGTCTTCAGGCAGCTCACAGTGGGTTCAATTCACACTTAGGAGACCCACACGTCGCTGATGTAGAATTTAAAGTAACTAAAGGGACTTATAGGAATTGTGTCTAAACTGGTTTCAGCAGCCAGATTGTATGCAGTGAGAATTGGTGAATTAGTGGGGCCTAACAGAATATATTGAGGGTCTGCTTCTAAAGCTCTTTAGAGAGTTAATCACGGTTTCATCACCTGTGTTCAAGCAGAGGTTTCCGGTATAATTACCAACAGGGATAAACATTCTTAACCCCTTAAGGACACATGACGTGTGACATGTCATGATTCCCTTTTATTCCAGAAGTTTGGTCCTTAAGGGGTTAAACACTATGAACACCAACCTTCACGCATTCTGCTGTATCTAAAGGAAACAAGACAGACTGGCAAACAATCGCGATGGAGGAATTATCTGGACCAAAGTTTGCCCTAAATAAACAGACTTTTTACTGAATGTCGCCAACTGAGTTTATCAGCAGGCTCCCCTCCCCACTGTGCTTTCCTTTGTGCTATGACATTGTTATAACAAGGGGTATGTCTAACTCTGGTTTGGAAAAGACTGTATCTACATCATTGAATACAAATACAAAGTATTTACTGACACCTAGTGAGCATGTGTTAAACTGCAGAGGATCAGGTTAACACCCCGAACACTGGACAGAATAGGGCTTCTGAGCACAGGTTGATCAGGACCTGCATACACATTGGACAGGAGAAGAAATCTCTACAAAGTAACAGATTGAAAAAGGCTTAGACTTCTCAGAAAGGTAAATAGTAATATGACTTTTGTGCATCACTGGCATATCTCACGTTGAACTTTGGAAACTCCCTCTGGCACAGAAACGCAAGAAATCATGTTTCCACAACTTTCCCAGAGTTCCCAGCTTGACATGCAAATGAGCAGCGACAGGCACTGTGTTTCAGACGTCCTTAGCAATGGACGCTGTGTTAGCCATAGCACGGGCTGTGATCCAAAATGACCAGTGACCAGAAACCAACAAGAAAACAGGACAGGTATAGAAATAAGGAGTTTAGATAATAAGGCGTTTTACTTTATTAAGTTCCTAATAAAACACCCCGTTTTAGTGCAGGAAATATACAAATAATAGTAAAAAGGGACCACAAACAATGCTCCTACTGCAGCAGGCACCTTGTTGTGCCAGCCTGGTGGAGGGGAATATTTCGGTCCTGAACCCATTTCCTGCCAGGCCCAGGCTATTCGTGGGTGGCATTTCTGTAGAGGAAATTAAATTCTGGTGTCAAGTCATGTGTAGGACATGGCTGTCGCTCACCCTCGGCCCTTGTGGTAATCAATGGATTAATCTTTACTACCAGAGTCTAGCACTCAGAAACGTTCTAACCCCCTACCAAAAAAATGATAAACTTACCACCACAAATCAAAGTATTTTTAATGTTTATCTTTCATGTGAGTATGCATGGATTGTGCATTATATAAAAAGAAATACATTTTTTTATTCCAGTTTATGGACAGATAAAAGATTTCAATATCATAAAATAAATCTATTATATTTTGGATATGCTGCATGCTGTGATTAATCTATATAACCTAAAGCTTCCTTCTCTGGCTCATTGTAAGATAATAAAAGGTGTACACACAGGGTTGGGGTACGGATACTGTATGTGTATCCATGTTATTACGTTCCCTCTCAGATGGAAAGTCCAGTACTGAAGCTGTTAATGGAGAACTCATCCTGCAGGTTTTGTAGAATCAGCACGTGGCTCACAAAACAGCCATCATGACGTCTCTATATTAACCATTTCAGTGAGAAACCATTCACCTTAGACGGAACATGGATAGAACACTGACATAACACGGATAGAACATGCATAGAACATCGACATAACACAGATAGAACATTGACATAACATGGATAGAACACGGATAGAACACTGACAACATGGATCGAACATCGACATAACACGGATAGAACACGGACAGCAAAGCGTGTCTAGACACTAGGCAATATGTGGAATGGATACTACATGCTAGTTACTGGCAACTAATAGAATGTATGCATTGTCTGCTATTAAATTAAATGGTAGAACACCCATTCACTCACTATAGTTAGAGCCGTTCACTCCAACACATCAAGGACATATCTTCTACTCTACCACCTTCTGGAGTCCAGATACACACGGAGGATCCTGCTGTCACTATATTAATTGCCATCACATTAGTCTCCAAACCAGCAGTGACCCCAACATTGGGGGAAACACGTGTTTCACCAACTATTTGCATAAATCTCATTTATCGTTAAACAGCCCATTATGTAATGCCTCATTTAGGGACCAGTTTGGAAAAATAAATACAATGAAATGATTAAAGGGGCATTTTAAGGTATATAACCGCAGCACTCACTGTATTGAGTATTGTTACAGAGTCCGGGCCAGTAGCGGATCCAGAGCCTGATCTCGGGAGGGGCACTTGTAGATTATTTAAATAAATAATCCAGGCACAATGACCACTAGAGCTCAGTGTAGTAGTTATGGTGCCAGGATCCCACCCCAGAGTGTATGTCCGGGTTGCAGTGTATGTGTGTGAGGGTGGCAGTGTGTGTATGGGGGCACTGTATGTGTTTTTGGGGCAGTGTGTGTATGGGGTGCACTGTATGTCTGTGTGGGGCAGTGTGTGTATGGGGAGCACTGTATGTATGTGTGGGGCAGTGTGTATGGGGGCACTCTGTATAGGGGGTCGTGTGTGGGGCAATGTGTGTAGGGCACTGTATGTGTCTGTGTGTGTATGGGTGTGCAGTGTGTGTATGGGGGGCAGTGTTTGTCGGGCAGTGTGTGTATGGGTGTGCAGTGTGTTTATGGGGGCAGTGTGTGTATGGGTGGGCAGTGTGTGTATGGGGACAGTGTTTGTGGGGCAGTGTGTGTACGGGGACAGTGTTTGTGGGGCAGTGTGTGTAGTGTGTGTATAGGGGGCAGTGTGTGTATGGGGACAGTGTTTGTGGGGCAGTGTGTATGGGGCGCAGTGTTTGTATGGGGGCTGGGAACGAGGGTAGGGAGGCTTTTTAATAATAATAAAAAAATGTATTTAATAAAATATATATATTTATGTCCCCCCTCCCTTCTTACCTTTACTGGGAGGAGGGGGGACATATTTCGTTCCCTGGTGGTCCAGTGGGATTCCCTGGTGGTTCAGTGGGGAATCCCTGGTGGTCCCAGTGGTGGTGAGGTGAACTCTAGCCCGCAGCTCCAGGGCTAGAGTTCACTCTTGCGAGATTTAGAGCATTGCCATGGTAACCGCTGAGCTCCCGGGTCCTCTCCTCCCTCTCCCTCCCCTGCCGGCTGTCAGCACGGTGCCTGCGGACCAGGGAGGGAGATCTGATCTCCCTCCCCGGTCCGCAGGCACATAGCAGGGCTGGCACTTGGACAGGGGAGAATCTCGTTGCCCCCCCCCCCCCCCCCGGATCCGCCAATGGTCTGGGCGCCATATCTTATCGATTTTAATATTTTGCCAAATTATCTCCAAATGGTTTGACACAAACTGGATCTGTTCACAGCCCTCCATAGATGCACTAATCATATCAATGTCAATTCTGTCCAAACTGGATCACAGTAATGGTCTGCCAGAGCCAGGCTAATCTATCCTCTGCCCTCCCTCTGATATCCAGCCTGGAGTGAATGTATATTTTATAATGCATTAGTGTAATTCCCCATTATGAAGTTGGATGGAGAGGGGTCAGGCTATGGGAGTCATGGAGAGCTCTGGGTTCTTCTCAAACCTTCTGGCAGCATAACCACTACTGCTCTGAGCTCTGGTTGTTATGGTGTCTAGAGCATTGGTGGCTGGTAAAGTTGTAACATAGTGGGGCACCAGAAACCTCCCCCAGAATTGTACTCCTCCCTATACAGTACAGAGATACTCATACAATACAGAGAGCTTAGTATATTACAGAGATACTCATACAATACAGAGAGCAGAGCATAATACAGAGATACTCATACAATACAGAGAGCTGAGCATAATAAAGAGATACTCATACAATACAGAGAGCAGAGCATAATACAGAGATACTCATACAATACAGAGAGCTTAGTATAATACAGAGATACTCATACAATACAGAGAGCAGAGCATAATACAGAGATACTCATACAATACAGAGAGCTGAGCATAATACAGAGATACTCATACAATACAGAGAGCAGAGCATAATACAGAGATACTCATACAATACAGAGAGCTTAGTATAATACAGAGATACTCATACAATACAGAGAGCTTAGTATAATACAGAGATACTCATACAATACAGAGAGCAGAGCATAATACAGAGATACTCATACAATACAGAGAGCTTAGTATAATACAGAGATACTCATACAATACAGAGAGCTTGGTATAATACAGAGATACTCATACAATAAAGAGAGCTGAGCATAATACAGAGATACTCATACAATACAGAGAGCTTAGTATAATACAGAGATACTCATACAATACAGAGAGCTTAGTATAATACAGAGATACTCATACAATAAAGAGAGCTTAGTATAATACAGAGATCCTCATACAATACAGAGAGCAGAGTATAATACAGAGATCCTCATACAATACAGAGAGCTTAGTATAATACAGAGATACTCATACAATACAGATAGCTTAGTATAATACATAGATACTCATACAATACAGAGAGCTTAGTATAATACAGAGATACTCATACAATACAGAGAGCTGAGCTTAATACAGAGATCCTCATACAATACAGAGAGCAGAGTATAATACAGAGATCCTCATACAATACAGAGAGCTTAGTATAATACAGAGATCCTCATACAATACAGAGAGCTTAGTATAATACAGAGATACTCATACAATACAGAGAGCTTAGTATAATACAGAGATACTCATACAATACAGAGAGCTGAGCATAATACAGAGAGTAGAGTATAATACAGAGATACTCATACAATACAGATATCTTAGTATAATACAGAGATACTCATGCAATACAGAGAGCTTAGTATAATACAGAGATACTCATACAATACAGAGAGTTGAGCATAAAACAGAGAGCAGAGTATAATACAGAGATACTTATACAATACAGAGATCTTAGTATAATACAGAGATACTCATACAATACAGAGAGCTGAGCATGATACAGAGAGCAGAGTATAATACAGAGAGCAGAGTATAATACAGAGATACTCATACAATACAGATAGCTTAATATAATACAGAGATACTCATACAATACAGAGAGCTGAGCTTAATACATAGATACTCATACAATACAGAGAGCTGAGCATAATACAGAGATACTCATACAATACAGAGAGCTGAGCTTAATACATAGATACTCATACAATACAGAGAGCTGAGCATAATACAGAGATACTCATACAATACAGAGAGCTGAGCATAATACAGAGAGCTTAGTATAATACAAAGATACACAATATAGAGAGCTGAGGACAGCATAGCTCTTCCCTCCTGCCAGACACCCGGGAACCACGATCCCAGAAAGATGCAACCCATGGTCGCAGGGGCCCGGTCACATGGTAGGTACGCCACTGGAATGGAGAATGGAAGAAAATGAACAATGGGGACATCAGTGGGAAAAGGAAAAGACTGATAAATAGAAAACAAGAGTAAAAAAAAAAATGAAGAATAAATATGCAGTTTGGTGCAAGGGCCCCTTAATCAGAATAATAAAGTACATCTTTTTAATGGCCTCCATTTAATCAAGGCCTCATTGTTTTCAATGTAAATCTTCTGGGTAAGGTTGGGGATGTGGGGGGGCGCAGAAAGCAAATTGCAGATAATGCAGACTTATGACAGAGGACGCCTGGAGACTCAGACTCTCATACAGATATAGCCGCCTTTCTATTGCTACATCCAATCAAACCGCAACATATGGAACGGAGATTGGGAAAGGAAAGTGCTTTTTATAAATGTTGCTTTCACTGTGAAGTGACTCTTCCTGCCGAGTCCTGTAATATGCACCCTGCAGAGGCCTATTATCTGGGAGCGCGTAATAAAAAGATTGATATAATTATAGTTTTCTGATTCGTTAATCATTAATCTGGAATAGAATCTGGATACTGCCATCGCTGTAAACCAAGAGTTAGGGGAGGCTCATTACTTTGGTGACTTTTTCTAATTAAACCTGTTTTTGTTTTCCCACTGGTTCTTTATTTACTCAGTAAACAATTAAATCTTTAATCCAGTATACTAGCTAATAGATATTTGATTTTGTTGCAGGCATGAAATCAGTCTTTAACCTATCATCTAGGTTTCTATTCCAATTACATAAATGTATTCAACATGTGCAATTCGTTTCAAATGTAAATTCGGCCGAATTTTGGAAACTCGGACATTCAGATGCTTCCGAATGTCTGAATTGGTGAATTTCGGAAGTGCCGAGCCGAACCAAACCAAATTGCCGAAGTTCAGAAGTGCCGAAGTGCTTTGGGTTTCTGAAAAGGGGCAAAACAGGAGAGGGAGGGAAAATTAAGGGAATGATAACCGGAATCTAACCCTAACTCTACCCCTACCCCTACCCCTACCCCTACCCCTACCCCTAGATGTATAAGAGGTTGTGGTGGTTAGGAAAGGGCCGAAGTCCAGAATTTCGTAAGTGCCAAACCACATTTTTTACCCATGCATATTCCTAAAATGTATCATAGTAGGAAACATTGTTTTTTTCATTAGTCACCATTTAAAATGTAAATTAAGGCAACTATTTATTCTTACTGGATTATTCTTGTTTACATATCACTAATTCTGCTGTGTTAAAATATAACAAGAAGAGTTCACTAAACAGAGAATTCTATTGACATTGTGACATGATTAACAGAACCTGAGAATTTAGACCTAAATGTTGCAGTTTCCTTGCGGATTTACGGTTTAGTGAATAAGGTCTAAGGATTTATACTGGCACTGCCATGTGTAATAGTTCCAGGGCCGGATTTTCCTATAGGCTAACTAGGCTTCTGCCTTGGGCCTCAAGATTAAGAGGGGCCTACATTCAAATTGTTAGCAAAATTAAAATTACACTATTCAACAGTGAACACTAAAACACTGAACTGAAAATAAGGAGAAATTCTACGCATATGATATGACCAGTGGCGTTCTAAGAGGGGGCGGTCCGCCTCGGGTGCCACTTACTAGGGGGGTGCCCGGGGCAGACTGCAATGCCCCTCCTTCCGCGATCGCCGAGACCGGCGGTCTGCAGCTCCGCAATGTGCAGAGCTGCAGACCATGGATCTCGCGTGCACTGCCCAATCAGAGCGTTGCCATGGGTTACCACGGCAACGCTCTGATTGGGTCTCGCGAGATCCATGGGGCCACCGGACCACACCGGACCACCAGGCAGCCCCCACTGGACCACCAGGGATTTAAGGTAATTTTTTTAGTCACCCCCCCCTCTCCTCATCACCCCCCTCCCTCTCACAATCACCCCCCCTCTCCTCATCACCCCCCTCCCTCTCACAATCACCCCCCCTCTCCTCATCACCCCCCTCCCTCTCACAATCACCCCCCCTCTCCTCATCTCGACTTTTTTTTTTTTTTATTATCTGTGCCACATTTTTTATAAAGGTTAGTACCAATCACAACATGTTTCATTTAACATATTGATATATATCACAGTAATGATGTATTTTATTGTCTCTCATTTAATTTACAAACTTAAAAATGGGAGGTGAAAGGGCCTCATAAGTGGAATAGCCTTGGGCCTCTTTTCATCTAAATCCAGCCCTGAATAGTTCAGATTAGCAGAAAGCAGACATTTCCAGAGATTACAGAATCTCCGTTGCCTCTGGAGATGTGAGATGTTTTTATTTCAGCAGTAGGAAAGGGAAGTTCCACGTATAATTTATTAATTTATTTAGCTAGTAATTCTTACCTTTCTAATGAATCGGAATGAGGGGTGTGCATAAAATGTGTAACGTCTGCAAGATGCTCAGCCCACGGTAACACCCCAGCAGCAAGCAGAGGGGAGAATGAATTCTAGCAAGAGAAATGTTTCTTTAAAAAACAAACACACATGATCGAAGTAGTTTAAAAAAAGTTTTATTCATTAGTATTCAATTGCAGTGAATTGAAAATCGAATCGCAAACTTTAAGTAAAATAACCACGATACGACTAGCAGCGTTTCATATTTTTACAGCCCAACACCTTATGCCTGACTTTGGCAATTCTTTCTCGAATTCACAAAAAAATTGCTGTATAGTCAATAAACCCCGGTGCCATTAACTACGGCGATTATTCACTTGGAAATGGTAAATTATAATAGAGTTTGAAAAAAAAAAGTTTAAGAAAGTGTTTTCAGCCTAAACGTTTGTAATTCCTTCATACATTTTTGTGAATAAACCGGACAAGTAGAGAATGTACTCCTAGCATTTCTCAGCTGACTGCCAGTTGGTCTTTAGTGAATAAATGCCATAGGATTGCGGACTACCTATTAAACAACCTGCATCTCTTGTTAAACAAGTTCTAATTTAATCAACACTCCAGTTTAGATTGTCTTTTCATTCTATGAACCGTGCCAGCAAATTGTAAAATTAATTCATTTAAGCCTGTCAAATCCAATGCAATTTACAAACGACTAATCAGCACTGAAAAGCGTGGCGTGTTTTGTTTAGAATTCCCAGTTACCAGACAGCGATGTTTTATAGAATGCGAACAACAAAATAACTGACTGGGGACTTGGGCGCTGGGGAGAATTAGTTGCGGCAATCCGATTCACTCACTGGTGACCTTTAACTGGAAATAAAAAAAGAAATCACGGCTTCAGTTACGGACAATAGGAAGCGTTACGAAGCATAGTATTAAATTGTCCACCAGGCGGAGGAAACAGCAAGTCTTATACACCATTCCCAAAAGCTTTCCCTTTTTATCTCTTGCAAATAAAAGCGATAAAAACAGGTCTGTCTGAGGCCTCTTATGTCACAGTCTGCTGAAACTGAGCTTTGCACATTTAGGTCATGTAGCTGGCGTATACAACCTACGTAGGAGCACAGTCATTGATCCTATTCTTTATTAAGCAATGGTGGCTTTTAGATATGTACATGAATAGGATAAAAACACTGAGGCAAAGTTTGGGGACATAATTTACATCAGTGTATACAAGACCGTATACTGTCTGAGCACTACCATTATGTTGATAGGTCAACATCTTCAAATCAATTTAGTGCAGTGTTTTCAAAATGTGAAAATCCTTACAAATTTGTGTATTGCCGTGTTTGCTACCCATGCCCGGTTGGCCTGCACTGCTTCCCTATAGAGAAGCATTGGATACTCAGTATTGATAATCTCAGCCATGGAAGGAGTATCGGCTGTGGCAAGACCAGTGCATCAGGGGGACTAATGGTAAGTAAAACTCTCTTAAATTTATTAGACTTTTTTACTCCTCGATCTCCATAAAAGAGCATATACAGATTATGCTAAAACCAATCGCTGAGTGATTGTGAAGTTTCTGCTTAACCATAGAAAGGCGGCCTATCTGCTGAGATTGTTATCAAAACTATAAAACATTCACAGGTTCACGGATCTCACCTGACATTAATTCTCTTAGTTTTTACACCTCTTAATGCTGAGGGGTTTGGCAGACATTAACTTCCATATATCCTAATTAATGCGCAGTAATTAGAGAGATTGCAGAGCACCCGCAGTGCCAGGCAGATGCACGGCGCAGAGCAGTCAGTCTTCGCTCAGTTTATTTTTGGTGGTCATTAGAGAAAGATGTCAAGGCAGTGAGTATAACAACTCATTCCTATCACCATTACAGCATACTAAACCCATAGACCTGTGCTATTCCTAAACGTAATTGATGCTTGGTGCATTGTAGGCCTCTTAAACTTATAATAAAAGGTTTATTATAAAGATAGAATCTTCATGAAAAATTTACGGAGAGTATGCTTGAATTGTTTTTGTTTTTTTTTATCTGTTTTTATTGAGTGTTAAACAGAGAGTATACAGCGAGAGTTACCAACATAACATTACGCAGACAGTCATCATATTATACTTGTAGGCACAGTGTCAGGATCGGGACAGGGATCCAACACGCAGAGTACAAACAGGTACAGGGTACGTATACCGGACCTTAGAATGGCCGGACTAACGTAGGTAGTAGTAAAGAATGGTCTAGAGACAAGCCGAGGTCGAGGGAACGAGAGAGCAGGTAAACGAGAGACAAGCCGAGTCAAAGGGTAATAGAGGTAAACGAGGTAGAACAGACAAGCCGGGTCAAAACCAAAGAAACTAACAGAATACAAGAGCACTGAGTGACTAGACAAGCTAGAACCACGACAGGGCAATGAACAAACGTAGAAAGCCCTCTTTTATACCCTGATTCTAAACAGGTAATCACGCCCCCGACGAATCCTCATTCGTGCTTGGGGCTTGATTGACAGATCGGGTTGGGTTGTCGTCATGACGTCGGCTACTGAACGCCGCGTCATAAAAAGAAGTGGATCCCTCGCGGCCGGCGTGTAAACGACCGAGGGAACCGCGAGGAACGAGTGATTCAACCCTTTTGCGAGGAAGAACGTCCAAGTGTCTCACCTCCACAGAGGTAGAGACAGCAGGTACCCTGACAGTACCCCCCCCCTCAGAAACGCCCACCGGGCGGAAGGAACCGGGACGAGATGGAAAACGGGAGTGAAAAGCCCTGCGGAGGCAAGGCGCATCCACATCCTCCTGAGGTATCCAAGACCTCTCCTCAGGACCATATCCCTTCCAATCAACCAAATATTGTAACCTCCCCCGGGAGATACGAGAATCGATGATGGAATTGATCTCATACTCCTCTTGTCCCTCAACCTGAACAGAGCGAGGGGAGGATGCAGTGGAGGAAAACTTGTTACATATTAGGGGTTTTAACAAGGAAACATGAAAGGAGTTAGGAATGCGTAAGGCAGATGGAAGAGCCAGACGATACGCAACTGGGTTAATTCGAGTCAGGACCCTGTAAGGTCCAATGTAACGAGGAGCGAATTTCATAGAAGGAACCTTCAAGCGAATGTTTTTGGTACTCAACCATACCCTGTCCCCTGGAACAAAGACTGGAGCTGCCCTTCTATGTTTATCAGCGTGTTTCTTGAACAACATGGAATTATGCAGAAGAATTTGTCGAGTCTGATCCCACAACTTCCTCAGATTGGCAACATGAACATCAACCGACGGTACTCCCTGGGAAGGAGAAACCGAGGGAAGAATGGAGGGATGAAAGCCATAATTAATGAAAAAGGGGCTAGAACGAGTAGAATCACAAACGAGATTGTTGTGTGCGAACTCTGCCCAAGGAATCAGACCAACCCAATCGTCCTGGTGTTCGGAAACGAAACAACGCAAATATTGTTCGATCTTTTGATTAGTGCGTTCAGCAGCTCCGTTAGACTGGGGATGATAGGCAGAAGAGAAATTCAATTTGATACCCATTTGAGAGCAGAATGACTTCCAAAAACGGGAAACAAATTGGGGGCCTCTATCAGAAACAATTTCAGAAGGTATCCCATGTAAACGAAATATCTCTTTAGCGAATATCTCAGCCAATTCAGGGGAAGATGGAAGTTTAGGTAAGGGCACGAAATGAGCCATCTTAGTAAACCTGTCAACCACCGTGAGAATCACAGTCTGTTTTTTAGAAACAGGTAAATCGACAATGCAAAAGCCCACATGGAAGCGTCTGAGGTCGTTTAGTCTTCATACAGACCTCACATGCTTCGACGAAATCCCTAATATCTTTACGTAAGGTGGGCCACCAGAAATCTTTGGCTATTAAGGAACATGTCTTACGAATGCCAGGATGCCCAGCCACCTTACTATTGTGAAAGCATTGTAGCAGTTCTAGTTGGAGTTCAGCAGGAACAAAATGCCGTGACTCAGGACTCTGACTAGGAGCCAGATGTTGTAGCTTCATAATCTCGGCAAGCAACGGAGAATGAATCCTGAGGCTAGTGTTGGCGATAATATTGCACTTGGGAACTATAGAAGAGAAAACCGTCTCAGATATAGTAGAAGGTTCATGTTGGCGAGACAAAGCATCGACCTTAGAGTTCTTAGAACCAGGTCTATAAGTGAGCACGTAATTGAAATGGGTGAGGAACAAGGACCAACGAGCTTGTCTGGCGGATAAGCGCTTGGCCTCCCCAATATAAGACAAGTTCTTGTGATCCGTCAGAATAGTAACCGGATGCAAGGTCCCCTCCAATAAATGTCTCCACTCCTTTAAGGCCATGATAACAGCTAGTAGTTCCCTGTCACCAATATATCTGCTTTCAGTCCCAGATAGTTTCTTGGAAAAAAAAACACATGGATGTAATGGTTTATCCACGCCTAACCTTTGAGACAAGATGGCTCCTATACCTGTCTCTGAGGCGTCTACCTCGAGTAGGAAAGGTAAAGTTGTATCGGGGTGAACTAAAATTGGTGCAGAAGCAAAAAGTTCCTTAAGTGTCTTGAAGGCAACGAGAGCTTCAGTAGACCAAGTCTTAGTGTCAGCCCCCTGTCTGGTCATATTGGTAATAGGAGCAATAATGGAAGAGTATCCTTTAATGAAGCGCCTATAATAATTGGAGAATCCAATAAACCTCTGAATGGCCTTGAGACCCCTAGGTAATGGCCAATCTAAAATAGACTGGAGTTTATCCGGATCCATTTTAAAGCCTTCCCCAGAAATCACGTAACCAAGAAAGTTTATCTGAGATTGATCAAAACTACATTTCTCCAATTTGCAGTACAACCCATGTTGTAGGAGTTTGCGCAATACCCTTCTGACTCGTCTGTGGTGGGTCTCAATTTCTCTAGAGTGTATTAGTATATCATCTAAATATACAATAACACAATCCTGTTGAAATTCCCTAAGAACTTCATTGATCAGATCCTGAAATACTGCCGGTGCATTACAGAGCCCAAAAGGCATTACCGTGTACTCATAGTGCCCATATCGAGTATTGAACGCCGTTTTCCACTCGTCTCCCTGCTGAATTCTCACCAAGTTATACGCCCCTCTGAGATCTAACTTGGTGAAAATCTTGGAACCCTTTAAACGATCAAAGAGCTCAGTAATCAAGGGAATTGGGTATGCATTTCTGATAGTTATTTTATTCAGACCTCGGTAATCAATGCAAGGCCTTAACGTGCCATCCTTTTTATTCACAAAAAAAAAAACGGCCCCGGCAGGCGAGGATGATCTCCAAATGAATCCCTTGTCTAGATTCTCACGGATATACTCCTCTAAGACTAAGTTCTCCTTAGTGGATAGAGGATATACATTGCCCCTCGGAGGCATAGTACCAGGTAGGAGATTAATCTTGCAATCAAAGGGCCTGTGTGGAGGTAAAGTATCAGCATTCTTCTTGTCAAAGACTGCCTTTAAATCTATGTATCGAGACGGTATTTGTAAGTCTGTAGACTGGGTGGAGTTAACCGGTGTATTACCTACGCAAAGTGGTGAGACTTTCTGTAAACACCTGTCCTGGCAACCCTGACCCCATGAAGTTATCTCCCCTAGCTCCCAATCAATAATAGGGTTATGTTTCTTTAACCATGGATACCCCAGAACTATAGGAACAGAAGGAGAAGAGATAAGCATAAGGGATATATCCTCCTCGTGTAAGATACCAACAGTCAAAATAACAGGTATAGTCTCATGAGAAATCACAGGTTCAGATAATGGTCTACCATCTATGGCCTCAACGGCCAAGGGAGTATCTCTTAGCTGAGATGGGATAGAGTGTTTAGAAACAAAAACTTGGTCGATAAAGCTCTCAGCAGCTCCGGAGTCTATCAATGCCATAGTCTTTATTACTCCCTTCTCCCATGCTAACGAGAGAGCAGGTAAACGAGAGACAAGCCGAGTCAAAGGGTAATAGAGGTAAACGAGGTAGAACAGACAAGCCGGGTCAAAACCAAAGAAACTAACAGAATACAAGAGCACTGAGTGACTAGACAAGCTAGAACCACGACAGGGCAATGAACAAACGTAGAAAGCCCTCTTTTATACCCTGATTCTAAACAGGTAATCACGCCCCCGACGAATCCTCATTCGTGCTTGGGGCTTGATTGACAGATCGGGTTGGGTTGTCGTCATGACGTCGGCTACTGAACGCCGCGTCATAAAAGGAAGTGGATCCCTCGCGGCCGGCGTGTAAACGACCGAGGGAACCGCGAGGAACGAGTGATTCAACCCTTTTGCGAGGAAGAACGTCCAAGTGTCTCACCTCCACAGAGGTAGAGACAGCAGGTACCCTGACACACAGCAGATAGGAAAATGAAAAACTAGATCTATCCAAGTACTGTATGCAGGGATAGCATGAGAGCAATTGGCAGTATGTAGACAGAAAAACAATACGACAATTTTAACATTAGAAAGAAAAGTGAAAACTGATAGCATAAATGCGTCATATTAACGACAGGACTACATATGCTTCAGATGACCAGATTAGTTAAATATCTACCAAATAAGTAGGTGACTCAATAGACCAGATAAAGAAAACTTTGCAAAGGTTATATCAATTCAAAGTAAAAACAAGATGCAACTGCTTAGACAGGATCCACAAGAAAATGGTCAATCCTAGGCGTGTAGTCGTCAAAGTCATGATATACCCAGGCTCGGGTACCTACATAGTGAGAGAGTAGATGTATTTAAGTAAAGCGAGTTCAGTAGTGCCCCTTAAATACACATCTCCGGCCCCAGGCCTAAACAAGAACCATGACACACTGTCCACTGATTTTTCCACTCCAGGTGTTCAAGTCAAAGTCCTGAAAATGTCCCTTACATCGGATGGCTTGTGGAGTTTGCGAATAGAGTCCAGGGTTAGGATCCTTCTGGGTTCTCGGCCAAGATAGTGAGGAATGGACTGTGGCATCACCAGGATCCGATTGCACAACAGGAGGTATAGATTGTAGAAGCCATGTTGAGGCGAAGCCACAGTAGCCTAACAATATTATCAAATGCTGTAAGAAAGGCATCTCTGCATTGAGTGATTCTTCCACAGAAAACGGGATGTGTTTTTTTTTTTTTTTTAAGCTTCTTCCGCCATCTTTAATTGGGGATAAGTCACTCAACTTAAGGGAAAGCAGTGATGTACTTTGGTAAGGGCACTATATGTGTGCTCTAGGCTATTCTGAGAGGGAATACCGATATCGGTATTCTGAGAGGGAATACTGATATTGGTATTCTGAGAGGGAATACCGATATAGGTATTCTGAGAGGGAATACCGATATATATTTATGATATGTTATCTATTCTATTCCATTCATACACTGGCAATCTGCTGAATGAGAGATACCGATATCGGTATTCCCTCTCAGAACAGATTAGAGCACACATATAGTGCCCTTACCGATCTACATCACTGCTTTGCCTTAAGTTGAGTGATTTATCCCCAATTAAAGATGGCAGAAGAAGCTTTAAAAATTTTTTTTACAAAACAAATCTTCCTGTTTTCTATTGATGAATGATATAGAGGAGTTTCAGAACAGAGTGACGATATCGCATCACTTCCGGAATGCTGATAGACTGAACAGATATCAGCTGGGGAAGATACTTAAACCCAGAATCCACGACCCTGATTGGATGAAGACAAGCACACGGACCAATTGAAAAAGAGGGAGCCCTTTTTTAAAGAGAATCAGCATGGAAGCAGGATACACCGATTGAGAAAGCCCTAGGAGAGGGTGAAACGCGTATCAGAGGAGGAACAAGGACAATTTGTATTCTTGACAGCTAGCTTTTTATTTTTGTTACTTTGTTTTTAATTATGTTTATTAAATAGCATAGTCCTATAAGTCACTCCTGCCTGCTTGCTTGAAAAGAAGGATGTGCCCCCTCAGAGACACAGAGTGCTATCACCTTGAGCCAGGCATTGAGGGCTCTGGATAAGGTGCCATATCTTTTTATTGTATATCTGTTTTTTCATACCTTACATACTACACCAGAAGTCTACTGGTTTCCCCACTTCTTTTTCGTTTCATATACCATATTTGAGTGGACAGAAGAGGAGATTGTGTCACTTTGTACACTTCTGCTTACACAATCTGAGCCGTTCCTGGAAGGCTCATTCCCATGTGAGTTGGACCATTGGACACATACAGTCCACTTATACCCCTGACGTTATTACACTATTACTCCATTTTACAGCTTAATCCCTATGTCCCAACAAGGGGTAGGTGTATCCTACAGTACACCTTACACGCTACACTTCTCTGGTTGGTGTATTGTACACCTTCCTGTTTTTGATTGTTTCCGGTCAAGGAGGTCGGCCACCACTCCCATCCAAGCACACACTAGGCCACAAATCTGAAAGACTGGAGATCCACAACTACAACACGAAAAGATTAAAAAATCATAAGAGAAGTGCCCGATAGTTCCAATATTCTGTATGTTATTGTTTGATTGGCTGAAACAGCATTTTAACAGTTATGAGTATGAGTGAGGAGCTTGCACGGTCTGTATCCGTCCACCATGATGGTCAGGTCCCGACCCACTATGCTGGAATTTAAGTAAAATTGTAGCACCAGCAAAAGATATCTTAAGACAAAGTCTGGACTGCGTTGTCTATGTATGGCAATAAAATGGTATAGCATCAAACAGCTTCCTCCTGCAGCATCTTACCATTTCCTTCAACCGTCAGTCAAGGAGGTAGATGGGAACAGACACCTCATTGTGAATGCAAAGGAAGATCCTGCAACTAGTACTGGAATGTGACTGGTTCATTGAGATAGCAATATTGTCAGCAAATGTATACATTATTAATGTAACTATCTCCGGAATATTCGTAGAACAACCTCAAAATACCACAATTCCTAGAGGGCCGCCACAAGCGGCAAGGAAATAAATAGCAAAAAAAAAAAAAAAACGAAATTTAGGAGTTACATTTTATCTTTACTTTCATTGGCAATCTGGCCAACATAATGTATAGATTCCGTTCTAAAATTGTTACATAATACCATGTTATATTTGTATGACAGTCTGTAGGGAATAGGATGTTTTAGCATTGATGAATTGGAAGAGGCCAATCAAGGGTAAGAGATGAAGGCCTTTTAAATGGAATCCCAATCCTACTATCTCTAAACCTTCTACCCCATAAAGCCTTGACCCTAACCCCATTCTGTTATCCAAAGCTACAAAATTTAAAGCATCACCGATTCATCATCCGTGATATGCTCGCAATATTACTGCGTAGTATACAGAAACAGGAAATTCTATTTGATAGCAGAATAGAGACTCTGTGCCCTATTGTAATGCAGAGTTACTGCATAGCGTGATCTTAGATAACCTGATTTACCAGGCACCCAGCAGGTAAACCAAATGTGACCTTAAGCTTGATTATACAGGAGACTTTCCCTAAAATATTTAAAAAACCCCATTACCTTCCCATTCTCTGTAAATAAATAGAAGCTGTGCTTGTTTTCTTGATGGGGTCAATTCATGAAATAAGACTAACAGAGAGGAAGCCTGCAGTATCTAAGGAAACCAATATATTCGGCATAAATAGATTTAATGAGAAAACGTGTTATACTGTCCATCGTGGCTCACTGGCACTGCGTATTAAGAAACGCTTCGATACAAATCTGCTTCTTCTATAGATCTTGAAATGGTATACACACTTACATTTAGATGTAGAAGTATGGCTGGGAAAAGTTATTTTTTTTTCCAGATTTAATTGAAATTGTGAATATTTGTCATTGACTCGATGATTTACGCAGACTAAGATTATAAAGACAGAAATAAACTAGAAATAATAAAGGGACACTATAGTCACCTGAACAACTTTAGCTTAATGAAGCAGTTTTGGTGTATAGAACATGCCCCTGCAGCCTCACTGCTCAATCCTCTGCCATTTAGGAGTTAAATCCCTTTGTTTATGAACCCTAGTCACACCTCCCTGCATGTGACTTGCGCAGCCTTCCATAAACACTTCCTGTAGAGAGCCCTATTTAGGCTTTCTTTATTGCAAGTTCTGTTTAATTAAGATTTTCTTATCCCCTGCTATGTTAATATCTTGCTAGACCCTGTAAGAGCCTCCTGTATGTGATTAAAGTTCAATTTAGAAATTGAGATGATACCGGAGAAACTGACGGAAGCCAAGCACAGAGAGATGGACACAGGTTTCTTCAGGAAGGAAGAGATTCTTTATTGGATCACCGATCGGGACTCAGAGGGACTAGCGTCACCAAAATACAGCAAATTCTGAGCCCCGGACAATAGTGCAGGCTCCTTATATAGGCATATAACTCCTCCCATATTAAGCTCCACCCGCACATTCTCTTAACCAATCAACACAAATAAGAATTAACTTCCTGTTTGACCGCATGGCCTGTCCAGCACAATGGAGGAGGGGGAATACTATATCCTGTATTCTTGCACATGCTCCGTACACTACTGATCGTATCTTGCCTCGTGCAACCAACTGATCGATACGTCAGCATATGCACGTACACATGCCACGTGGTAATCTCGGCCTACTAAATTTATTTTTACCGAGATTCCACCACATTCCCCCCTTTGATGCCTCTTGATATTTTACAATTACTTGAGGCATCACATAACCTTAGTTTTGCTTACACCGCAAGTTACCTTGAACCAGACCAGACTTATCTTATGATGTGAATCTTCAACATTCATCTTCTTGCATTGGTTCTCCCTGATCTAGAGCCTTATATTTATATATCGCCATTATCTGTGCAGCAGCCTTCCTCTCTGCTATACTTCCTATCAGGCTTTGCACAGACCTAACTACTAGGGGTATAAGACACGGTAGGAGTAGACACAACAGTAAAATCAGTAGGACTCCACCTACCACTGCCTTAAGCCCTCCAAACCACTCATACCAGCTACCAAACCAACTACTTGGATTGTACCCTTTCCATACCTGAGTAGGCACATGCGCTAGTTTAACCATATGGCTAGTAAGCTCAGCTATTGCTTGCCCTTCGTCATCTATTTGAAGACAGCAATTGCTTAGGTTAAACTTCCCACATACACCTCCCTCTACTGCCAAAAGGTAATCCAAGGCTAATCTATTTTGGTAGACTGCTGTCCTCATCCTGGTGTTATGCTTCGCTAGAAGATTGAGCGCTTGTGATGTCTCATTTGTGATAATCTCAACCACCGCCTGTAATCTTATAATACGGTTGAGCATATAAATAGGGGTTCTATAACCAAAGGTACCATCCTCAGCCCACGTGGCTGGCCCATAATAATCTATGATACGCTGGGGAGGCCATTCATTATCTTCCCAGGCGCCTATCTCTATGGGTCCCCTTTTCTTCCTATGATTCACATCATACACTTTAACACCTAAAGTCTCACCTGTTTCAATCGGTAACAAGAAGAAGGATGGTTTGAGCATACCCAACACACATGCCCCTTCCCAGTCCTGTGGCAACTCCGAATAGGCTTTCTTACCACAGATCCAGTACAAATTTGCTGGGGCTCTCCAGGTAGATGTGATGGATAAATCAAACCACACATCCTTTAAATTGGCGTATCTAGCAAACGGGTTAGATGGTTCTGAGACATTTGAAGCCGACCACCAAGTTGTATTTTTAGTATCATCATCATAAGCTTTTTGCCCTAGACAAGTTAATTCTCCTACAGAAGTATTATACATTATTCCTTTCCTTGCTATGCAAACATAACCTATGATGGAGGTCTTTAATCTCCACTCAGATTTACCTCTAACACTCATATGATAATCGGCTTGTGTAGATATTAGTTGGTCAACTGCCTCAGAACCGGACATTACCTCCTTTGCTTCCCAAGGCCATTGGTCTCCCATGTTAGTACCTCCACACACATAGCAGTTGGTAACATTAAGACTACCGGCAATACTTTCAGCTAGGTCAATGAACAGGTTTTTAGCGTTATGGGGGATCTTATTATCTATACTCATCTCTTCATAAAAAGAATGGTATACTTGATGAGTCTGGGAGGATACCGTATCAGTCTCTATTCCTATAAACAATAATGTCCCAGGATCTAAACCCGTCCCGTATATCTGAAACCCAAATAAATTTCCATACTTATCTAGGAACTTGTCGGGGTTATTAATAAGTATATGGACTGGGTTGCATTCCATAGACTTACAATAAGGGCTAGTCGGCAACTTAGTCACTATCATGTCTTTATCTACTGTCTGTCCCCAAGTCGCCCACCCCACACAAGACCAATATGGGCAAAAGTTATAGTCTTTATTTGGGCATCTAGGACTTACATACTTATTTTTACTACTGGGACAAATATATTTATCATTAGATCCATACGTCCTCTCCCATCTAAGATCCCCACATACATTCCACGGCTTTCTACCACTCGATATCGCTTTACACGCATCAAATAGCAGAACACCCGAAGAATGTACGGATTCTAACACCGTCTTATTAATTAGGGTCCCCTGAGGATCTCCATTCCTGAGAGTCAACCAAATTGTACGAGGTTGATACTCTGGACTGAAGCACTTAGGTTCTCCTACTCCTAAATGGCACACACTATAGTCTATATTTAAGTATCTACATCTCGATACATCTCCTTTACACTCGTATTGTGAATGCCAAATTAGGGTTTGGGAAATATGGTTACCTGTTCTCGTAGTCTTAATGCATACCTCACAGCTAGGAGTGTCGGTACCTCTACCTTCCTGAATATAAAAACACATGTAAATAAACACAATCAAAAGCACATCTTTCGCCGTCATCCTCAGTCTTCGTCCGTGCGATGGAACCTCAGCTTCCAGGATGTGAGGGCTGCAGGGAATGGAGTTCTGCTCGTCTTCACAGGTGTCCCTTCGGGACTTTCCTGGCTTATACACTATGTGATGGTAAGCGGACAGGCTTTATTATGGCCTTCTCACTCACACCTATAACAATAAAATTTGTAATCCACAATAATTCCTCGTTACTCCGACTGAGTAGTGCGTTTCAACCGGATCTTGCAGGGATTCTCTGGATCTGCTGTAACTTGCCAAGAATCAACTGCTGCTGGCTTAACCCTGGAGTGATGTATCCACGGAGTCACTTCTGCTACTTTTATCGCTGTAGGGGTAGACAAAAGAACAACATAAGGACCTCTCCACTTGGGCCCTAACGGTACATTATTCCACTCTTTAATCCACACTTGGTCTCCTGGATGATAACTATGAACAGGGGGATAAATATTCACAGGTAATCTATCTTGTACCCATTTCTGTACCTCCTCCATAGTCTTACCCAACTCTACAACCTGCTGCCGAGTAATTCCTTCTCCCAACTGACTCAAATCCCCCCTTAAGTTACCAAGTACGGGAGGTGGTCGCCCATACATGATTTCAAAAGGAGAGAGGCCCATCCTTCTGGTAGGGGTACTGCGGATTCGCAATAGAGCTATAGGTAAGAGAACGTTCCACTTAAGTTGGGTTTCCTGACACATTTTAGCCAACTGGTTCTTAATAGTTCTATTCATTCTCTCTACCTTACCAGAACTCTGGGGTCTATATGCAGTATGAAGCCTCCACTTTATACCAAGCATATGAGTCAGTTGTTGTAGGCACTGGTGAACAAAAGCTGGACCATTGTCCGATCCTATAGAACAGGGTAGTCCATATCGGGGTATTATTTCTCGTAGCAGGAATCTTACAACTTCTCCTGCTTTCTCTGTACGAGTAGGACATGCTTCTACCCAGCCTGAATAGGTGCACACAATTACCAACAGGTAACGATGTCCACCCGATTTAGGCATCACTGTAAAGTCTATTTGTAGATCGGACATGGGGAGTCCCCCCATAAACTGGACTCCTGGTGGCTTTACTGGTCCTTGTCTTGCATTATTCTTAGCACACGTTACACATCTGCGTACAATGGCCTGAGTCAAGTTGGACAATCTTGGTATGTAGAAATGTTTCCTGAGAGATTCTTCTGTACTGTCTCTCCCAGAATGTGTCCCGTTATGATAGTTCTGGACAATTTCTACTGCTAGTGATGCTGGTATAACTATTCTTCCATCTTCTAGCTGATACCACTTGTTCTCCAAATACTTTCCCGGTTCAGTCTTTAACCACTCCTCTTCTTGAGTTGTATAAACTGGAGTCCATTGAGACAGTGGGGTTGGTATTAGAGCAGCTATATGCCCCACATACTCCTGTCTTCCTGATTCAGCAGCACGCTTAGCTGCACTATCTGCCATCCGATTTCCTTTGGTTACATCACCATCTCCTCTCAGATGCGCTCGACAATGTATAATACCGACTTCTTTCGGCTCCCACACTGCTTCCAATAGTTGTAGGATTTCAGCTGCGTACTTGATTTCTTTGCCTTCTGAATTCAGTAGTCCCCTTTCTTTATACAAAGCTCCGTGGGCATGAGTGGTTAAAAACGCATACTTAGAGTCCGTATAGATATTTACTCTTAAACCTTCAGCCAATTGTAACGCTCGTGTTAGTGCTATCAATTCTGCCTTTTGTGCTGATGTTCCTTTCGCCAGTGGCCGAGCTTCTATCACCTTGTCTATTGTTGTTACTGCATATCCTGCATAGCGGATCCCTTCTTTCACATAACTACTGCCGTCGGTATAATATTGAACATCGGGGTTCTGGATGGGAAAATCACGAAGATCTGGTCTACTTGAGAATACTTCATCCATTACTTCCAAACAATCATGTTGACTTTCAGTAGGTTGTGGCAAAAGGGTAGCTGGATTTAAGGTGTTTACAGTCTCTAAATGCACTCTTGGGTTTTCACACAACATTGCTTGATACTTGGTCATACGGCTGTTACTAAACCAATGATTTCCTTTGTAATCCAACAACGTCTGTACTGCATGTGGGACTCGTACATAAAGTTCTTGACCCAGAGTGAGTTTATCGGCTTCAGCTACTAGCAGGGCGGCTGCAGCTACGGCTCTTAGACAAGGTGGAAGTCCGCTGGCCACTGCATCCAGTTGCTTAGACATGTAGGCAACAGGTCTTTGCCATGATCCCAAGTACTGTGTCAATACTCCCACAGCCATTCTTCTTTGCTCGTGTACATATAAGTAGAATGGTCGTGTGTGATCAGGTAGACCTAATGCTGGGGCACTCATCAAAGCCTTCTTCACATCTTCAAATGCCGTTTGCTGTTCTTGGGTCCATAAGAAGGGGTCGTGCTCTGTACCTTTGATGGCTGCGTACAGAGGTTTTGCTAGTATCGCATAGCTGGGAATCCATATCCTACAGAAGCCCGCTGCCCCCAAGAATTCTCGCACTTGTCTTCTATTCTTGGGTATTGGTATTTGGCAGACAGCTTCTTTTCTCTCTGGCCCCATAATCCTTTGACCTTCAGAGATATGGAATCCCAGATACTTGACAGTTGGCAAACACAACTGAGCCTTCTTTCTAGACACCTTGTATCCTGCCTTCCAGAGAATATGTAGTAGATCGTGCGTTGCTTGCTGACATTTTTCTTTTGTAACTGCTGCTATCAACAAGTCATCTACATATTGTAACAATACACATTCTCCTGGGATAGACTCGAAATCCAATAAATCTTGACTCAGGGCTGAACCAAATAGGGTAGGTGAATTTTTAAACCCTTGGGGCAGTCTTGTCCAAGTCATCTGGCGTTTTGAGCCCGTTACAGCGTTCTCCCATTGGAAAGCGAAAATACATTGACTTTCTGCGGCAATTCGGAGGCAAAAGAAGGCATCTTTGAGATCTAAGACTGTGAAATAAGTAGCCCCGCCCGGAATTAAAGCAAGCAGGTTATATGGATTGGGTACAACTGGATGTATACTAACAACCGCATCATTGACTGCTCTCAAGTCCTGCACAGGTCGATACTCATCTGTACCGGGCTTTTGAACAGGCAGCAATGGGGTGTTCCAGGGGGAAGTACAGAATTTTAGGATACCATACCGTATGAACTTATCCAGATAGGATTGAATGTTCTTCTTAGCCTTCTGCGGGATGTGGTATTGTCTTAGGCTTACTGGATAAACCCCAAGTTTCAGTTCAATTTTTATAGGTGGAATATTGCGGGCCAGTCCTGGTGGGTTGTTCTCTGCCCAAACTCCTGGTATGTTAAACAATGTCTCATCACTCCTAGGGTTTTGGCTAGTCAACACTGTATAAAGTCGCCACTCTTCTTCCTTTGGTACGGATAAAGTCATAATACCTGAAGGTCCATTAAACTTTAAAGATGTTGTTCCATTTGGTAGGAACGTAATCTGCGCTTGTAATTTTGATAGCATATCACGTCCCAGCAATTGGACTGGACATTCAGGCATATAAAGGAATTGGTGTTTTACTACGTGGCCTCCCAATGTACAGAGTCGACTTTTAAGAACCGGTCTTTCAGCACTTCTTCCAGTTGCTCCTATCACAGTAATAGTCCTTCCAGATGGAGGAGCAACTAGATTAGTCACCACTGAATGTTCAGCACCAGTGTCGATCATGAACGCACTCCTTTTTCCCCCTATTGATACATCGACCATAGGCTCCGCTCGACCAAGGGGGATGGAGCCCGGTCGGTATCAATAGTCCTCCATGACCGTGTCAGCCAATCCTACGAAGTCCCTACCTTCTCTATCGCGGGACCTTTGCGCTGCTGGAATATACCTGTCTTCCCTAACACTTCCTCTGTTCCCATTACTCCCTCTATAACCATTACTCCCTCCGGGGCCTCCTCTACCTCTCGCTCTGCCTCTAAAGTTTCCGTAACTTGACCTAGGTCTGTCTCTCTCGGACTGTTCTCTTCGCGGACACTCATTTCTCCAATGCCCTTCTTCCCTGCAGTAAGCGCACTGATTTCTACTTAGAGGTTCCTCATTCCACTTACTATCGCCTCTATCTGGGCCCCGTCTATCTACGCCTGCGATCGCTACCGCTAGCATATCAGCCTTTTTACGCATCTTGCGCTCTTCCTCTTTCTTACTTTCTGTATCCCTGTTCATATAGACCTTATTTGCTACCTCCATTAGTTGGGTGATGGACATACCTGCGAACCCTTCCAACTTTTGTAGCTTGCGCTTAATATCTCCGTAAGCTTGGCTGACAAAGGCGGAGTTCACCATTCGGGAATTATCTGCGTCTTCCGGATTAAAGGGGGTATACAAGCGGTATGCCTCCAATAATCGGTCATAAAAGACACTGGGCGCTTCATCGCTTTTCTGAATCACCTCAACTGTCTTCGACATGTTAATGGCTTTCTTTCCTCCTGCTTTCATGCCAGCAATTATAGCGTCTCTATAGGCTCTGAGTTGAACCATATCAGCACCATTTACGTTCCAATCGGGATCAGTGTTGGGATAATGTGTTGCGGCCCATGCTGCTGGATTAGCTTGGTTCAAAGCACGGGCTCTATCCTCTAGTGCTTTAATGGCTGCTTGATTTATTCTTGTCCTTTCCTCATTGTTAAATAAAGTCATTAATAACTGCTGGCAATCAGCCCATGTCGGATTATGCGTCTGTACTATTGAGGTGAACAGATCAGTCATGGCTTGTGGTTTCTCAGTATACGAGGAATTATGGGTCTTCCAGTTTAAAAGGTCGGTAGTGGTAAATGGGACATATACGAAGACTGGGTCAGCGTGTGCCATTTGACCTGCGGCATCGATATAAGCTGACCCGGGATTTAGGCGAAGAGGCATCTGATAGTGCTTTAATTGTTGGGCACCAGTCAACTGTCGGGTTTGGATGGGGCTACGTAGGGAGGCGTCAGTCATGGGTTCCGGTCGGGGAGAGATAGGGTATGGGGATGTGGGAGGTTGGTTTTGGGAAAAGGTCGTAAATAAAACACTTCGAGCCGAGCTAGATGAAGCTTGACCGGAAGTCTGAAGTGGCGCCAAATCAGGATATTCGTTTCTAATGGGGGTGGGTTCTGGTTCCGGAAGGGGAGATTTAGTACGAGGGGGGGTGGATCCTGTACTGGAGGAGGAAGCGGAAGTGGATGAGGGTAATGAGGGGAGGGGTGCAGGACTTCCTGCGTTTGCGTCACTTCCTCTTAACGGAAAGTAAGGGGGCGGCAAAGGGATCTCGGACTCAGGGGGCGTGTCCAAAATGGGCCTAACACCAGTCCTAGTGGACGAACAAGCCCTAGCTACCATGAGGCGACACTGCTCCTCGTGGCATGTCTGGAGCCATTTTGGCGAGTCATTTACGGCCTGTCTCCAACAGTCAATATAAGGAAACTGGCCGTAAAGTTCAGGCCTACCTGATACAGCCACGTGTAAGCGCTGTACCAGAGTTAGATCCAAACTGCCACGTGGCGGCCATGCCGCAACCAAAGTAGGCCACTCCCTAGTGCACAAAGTAACTAAACGCACAGAAGACATCTTAACCCCAAAATCACAAGTTTTGAATCCCTTTTTAAAATTCTTCACCATACAACCTAAGGGATCCGGAATCGTTGACTGCGACGCACCCATACTTAACAATGGAACGTCGTTGACAACGAATACTATACACGCGTACTATTCAACAGTCACACCCGTTTCCTCTGGCAACAGCACCACGTGGTACGGTTACCAAGTGAAACGTACACAATAACACAATAAACACTCAGGGAATTCCCGTACACACACAGCTGCTACACCAGTCACTATATAATCAATATTATGCCCTTTGGCGTAACTATACAGTCACCCACGCTATAATTCTCTATATACGAATTACCCGTCTATAACACACCCCAGTAACATCGTCTTTTACAAATAGCGGTTACAGTACGGTTAGCATAGGTCAAAGCACAAGTTAAGGTCACAATACAATTATTAGTGGTTATGGTGTTAAAACATGCAATGGACGACAATGATTAGTACTTATATACAGTGTCAGTAAATATACAGGGTTATGGTACCGTGCACTATAATACAGCAACACACTATTAACACTCTCGCTAGACGGCTGAGCTCGCGCTATCTAACAAGATATACACTTTACTAACAATCTTTAACACATTTACAATTCCCAACTAAACTATTGGCCAGTACCTTGAATGGACTACCTAAAAACAATCTACATACGTTTTGGTTAGCCACACTGCCCAATCACCACATATATAGCGAGCTAGAGAACCGAATTTACACAGACGCCTCTTAGTCGCACTATACAACGAGCTAGAGGACCGAATTTACACAGACGCCTCTTAGTCGTACTATCAAAAGTCTAGTGGGTTCCAAATTTACACGCCTTCCCACTTAGCCCAGATAGGATGAGAACTAGCGAACCGAATTTACACAGACGCCGCTTAGTCTCCCGGTCCCTCCGACCTAGCGAACAAAATGTACACCCTAGAACGCTAGTCTAGACAAGACACCGGTGTCCGGCTAGGGCTATTTACACCAGAGCCCCGCCTGACTAACAGAATCAAACGGTCTGACTAAAGAGCGTTCGATCGAGCGGTGCGCCTTCGCTCCTTCCCTCCGACAGAGGGGGCAGATTCACAGATTCAAAACCCCTTTGGGCCTACCGCACAATCGGTATACCCCTAGTGGGTCCTGCCGTCTAAAACAGCAGTTGTCTTACCTCCTCGTTCCTGAACCTGAGTTCACACTCATCGACGGGGACACCCCAGCACTTCTCACGTAGAGGCCGATGATCTCCTGGACAACGGCCCAGTGGCGCCGAGACGAAGGGAGGTCCACGCAGAAGTTCAGGGGTGCAGCCGTAGAGAACGTGGGCAAAGATAGACCGTCTCACGCCTCTGCCTCTCAGCTACCGTTGAACGATGAGCTTCCCGGCCAATGCACCAAATGATACCGGAGAAACTGACGGAAGCCAAGCACAGAGAGATGGACACAGGTTTCTTCAGGAAGGAAGAGATTCTTTATTGGATCACCGATCGGGACTCAGAGGGACTAGCGTCACCAAAATACAGCAAATTCTGAGCCCCGGACAATAGTGCAGGCTCCTTATATAGGCATATAACTCCTCCCATATTAAGCTCCACCCGCACATTCTCTTAACCAATCAACACAAATAAGAATTAACTTCCTGTTTGACCGCATGGCCTGTCCAGCACAATGGAGGAGGGGGAATACTATATCCTGTATTCTTGCACATGCTCCGTACACTACTGATCGTATCTTGCCTCGTGCAACCAACTGATCGATACGTCAGCATATGCACGTACACATGCCACGTGGTAATCTCGGCCTACTAAATTTATTTTTACCGAGATTCCACCACAGAGATACAATTATGTAAGGTAAATTACATCTGTTTGAAAGTGAAACCAGTTTTTTTTTTCATGCAGGCTCTGTCAATCACAGCCAGGGGAGGTGTGGCTAGGGCTGCATAAACAGAAACAAAGTGATTTAACTCTTAACCCCTTCAGGACGGAGTCAATAGTGCACGTTCTGATCAAAACAAAACGTAAACAAAAACTGGAATTTGCGCTATATGTCTGTTCACCCGTAGTTCCCCTCTTTCAAATTATATGCACCCACACTTATTATATATCATTTTGTTCAGGAGAAACAGGGCTTTAATCTATCATTAACTATTCATATATGGAACATCATTTATTATGAATAAAAGTAAAAAAAATGTGAGAAAATAAGATTTTTTTTTAAATTTGCATTTCCGTCTGACATTTTAACTGTGAATGTCATAATACTGTTAGGTTTTACTGCAAAAAAATGCACATATTTGTAATCAGCGATGTCTCACAAGTACAACAGTACCCCCCATTAACAGGTTTTATGTTGTTTTGGAAAGTTACAGGGTCAAATATAGAACATTACATTTTCAAATTGAAATTTGCCAGATTGGTAATGTTACCTTTGAGACGGTGTGGTAGCCCAGGAATGAGAATTACCCCCATAATGGCATACCATTTGAAAAAGTAGACAAGCCAAGGTATTGAAAGTGGGGTATGTTTAGTCTTTTTTAGTAGCCACTTAGTCACAAACACTGGCCAAAGTTAGCGTTCATATTTGTTTTTGTGTGAAAAAAGCAAAAAAACGAATATTTGGCCAGTGTTTGTGACTAAGTGGCTACTAAGAAAGACTGGACATACCCCACTTGCAATACCTCGGGTTGTCTACTTTTGCAAATGGTATGCCATCATGGGGGTAATTCTCATTCCTGGGCTACCATACGCTCTCAAAGGCAACATAACCAATCTGGCAAATTTCAATGTGAAAAAAATGAAATGCAAGCCTTATATGTGACTCTCTAACTTTCCAAAACACCATAAAACCTGTATATGGGGGGTACTGTTATTCTCGGGAGACTTCACTAAACACAAATATTAGTGTTTTAAAACAGTAAAACATATTACAACCATAATATAGTCCATAAAAGTGCCGTTCGTTTGTAAAAAATGCAAAAAACGTCACTTTTACTTAAAATATCATCGTTGTAATACAATTTACCAGTTTGAAACACGAATATTTGAGTTCAGCGAAGTCTCCCGAGTAAAACAGTACCCCCTATGTACAGGTTTTATGGTGTCTTGGAGAGTTACAGGGTCAAATATAGTGCTTGCAAATTAAATTCTCTGCACTTTCTCCCTGTGTTGTCAGGCATGTCAATCAAATTTTAATTAATCAAATCACATAATTACGTTAAAAGATTATTTAAATATACATGTAGAATTTTAATATATATGCATTTATAGGTATTTAAATTCTACGTGTATACTAATGTAATCTTTTATGTAATTATATGTATTTATCTATATATATATATTTGCGGTTATTTGTATTTTATATATATATAGATATATATAGAATGTCATTCTAAGTGTATTTTGTTACCGATATATATATATTAATAACAAAATACAGTTAGAATGAAATTACATATGCATATATAATTTATATTAAATTTTGTTTAAATATTTTATTTATTTATTTTATTATTTTATTTATTTATTATTTTAATTATACGTATTTATATATAATATATATATGTACATCTATTATATATATAATATATATACATATTATTTATATGTAACGTCATTCTAAGTGTATTTTAATATTAATATATATACTTATATTAATATTAAAATACACTTTGTATGACGTTACATATATATAATATGTATATATATTATATATATAATATATATACATATTATATATATATAAAAATATATTTAATTTATTTTTACACTTGTCTTTTATTTATTTTTTTATACTTCCCACCAGCAGGGGGACTGTCTGATATTTCAAACAGTCCCCCTGCTGGCATATCCACAGCCAGCTATAGAGGGCCATGTGATCGCTCTTTGAGAGCGATCACATGGCCCCCGGGGGCCTGATTTGCCATGGGAGGGCTGCCTGGGCTGTGAGGCAGTCCTCCCGAAGCGGATCGCGGCGGAGGTAAGTATAACTTACCTCCTGGGGCTGCAAGCCGTTACGGCGTGCTATGCCGTCATAACGGCGTTAAAGCCCACTTAACCCGTGACGGCATAGCACGCCATAACGGCGTTAAGGGGTTAAACGACAGTTAATTGAGCAGTGAAATTGCAGGGGAATGATCTATACACTAAAACTGCTTTATTTAGCAAAAGTAATTTAGGTGACTATAGTGTTCCTTTAACCCCTTAAGGACACAGGACATGTGTGACATGTCATGATTCCCTTTTATTCCAGAAGTTTGGTCCTTAAGGGGTTAAACAAGAGCAAGACAAAATCAAATAAAGGAAGAGCACTATTTCAGTCAGTGGGTAGCATGGATCTGTAAGAAGGATAAAGGGCACAGCTGCGGGCACAGGCATCGTAACGAGGGCACAGGGAATATAACAAGGGATGCTAGCCAGACCAGAACTCCGATGACACCTCAATCAGTTACACCATCGGCAGCAGAGGGGTTAAACTCTGTATGTGAAGTGTTTCAAAGCGAAATACCGAACATACAGACTCACCATCACTACTTCAAATCCCTGCACTGGTCATGGTGCTGGGGGTAACACTTTAACTGGTAATTTGTGTTTTTAACAGAAAAGCTGTAACCTTTCCAGTTAAAGTAATCTATGGTATTATGCTACGTTATATTATTATGCTATATTTATTATTTACTATATCAGGAAGCATTTTCAATTCCCCTTCCTTTTTAATTATTTTATTTATTATTATTGTTATATTATATTATTTTTAGATTAATAGTATTCTCTGTGATGATTAGACTTTTTGCCCAATAGATGGTAATTTTAGATTATATTTGGGGGTTCATATTAATACATTATAGGGGATACTATGGGGGTTTATTCACTAAACTCCACACTGCAGTGGACTGAGATCCAAACTGCAAAACGTATGGAAATGCACCTGATTTTGGACGGAATGTTATCATTTAGTTTTTTATTCGCATCAATTTAGAGTTTAGCTAATAAAACCGTATGCTTCATATATTAACTTAAAATAAGTCAAATTCCAGAGGGCAGTCTAGCGCCCCACCATCTTAAAATGTCACCAGCTGCCATTGGTGCTTGGGACTGAAAAGAAAAATGATGAGAACAGGGATGGAGAGATTGTAACCAAAAGATGTTTCTATAAACAGACAGGTTGCAACCTCGTATGGTGTCCATAGCGACTGAATAAGGAAACAAACTGGGTTATTTGAGATGGTCTTTCCATTAACCAGATGTGGTGGTCTGTGTTGGTCTTTTCATTAGCCAGATGTGGTGGTCTTTCCAATATCCAGATGTGGTGGCCTGTGTTGGTCTTTCCATTAACCAGATGTGGTGGTCTTTTCATTAGCCAGATGTGTTGGTCTTTCCAATAGCCAGATGTGGTGGCCTGTGTTGGTCTTTCCATTAGCCAGATGTGGTCTTTCCAATAGCCAGATGTGGTGGTCTGTTTTGGTATTTCCATTAACCAGATGTGGTGGTCTGTGTTGGTCTTTCCATTAGCCAGATGTGGTGCTCTTTCCAATAGCCAGACGTGGTGGTCTGTGTTGGTCTTTCCAATAGCTAGATGTGGTGGTCTGTGTTGGTCTTTCCATTAGCCAGATGTGGTGGTCTGTGTTGGTCTTTCCATTAGCCAGATGTGATGGTCTTTCCAATAGTCAGATGTGTTGGTCTGTGTTGGTCTTTCCAATAACCAGATGTGGTGGTCTGTGGTGGTCTTTCCAATAGCCAGATGTGGTGGTCTGTTTTGGTATTTCCATTAACCAGATGTGGTGGTCTGTGTTGGTCTTTCCATTAGCCAGATGTGGTGGTCTTTCCAATAGCCAGACGTTGTGGCCTGTGTTGGTCTTTCCAATAGCTAGATGTGGTGGTCTGTGTTGGTCTTTCCATTAGCCAGATGTGGTGGTCTGTGTTGGTCTTTCCATTAGCCAGATGTGATGGTCTTTCCAATAGTCAGATGTGTTGGTCCGTGTTGGTCTTTCCAATAGCTATATGTGGTGGTCTGTGTTGGTCTTTCCATTAGCCAAATGTGGTGGTCTGTGTTGGTCTTTCCATTAGCCAGATGTGATGGTCTTTCCAATAGTCAGATGTGTTGGTCTGTGTTGGTCTTTCCAATAGCTAGATGTGGTGGTCTGTGTTGGTCTTTCCATTAACCAGATGTTGTAGTCTGTGTTGGTCTTTCCATTAGCCAGATGTGGTGGTCTTTCCAATAGCCAAATGTGGTGGTCTGTTCTCTATAATGTTTGGACATGAAAGGCACGACATGACCATTTTAATTGTTCATATGTATTACGGTTTGTATGTCAGTGTTTATATTTTGCCTCCTATTTAATTTATTTTTATATCTTGCATTTATATTGATCATTTATATTCAGCTTTAAGAACAAAAGGTTGGGGCATGCAGTAAAACTATGTATAAGGTCAACTCATTCAACATGTATTTGGGACGTAAAAAGAATTTACGGTAATAGCTGCATTGGAAGTAAAATCCAATTTGGCCGATCTATAGCCAACACGTGGACACGTTCCATTTCCAGATCAACAAAATATGGTCCTTAAAAAGGTTACACTAGATAAACTTGTGTTTTTTTTTTTTTTTTTTTTTTAACCAACGCTGTAATAGTAACTAACACTTTGATGAAGTATTTTTCTTAGCTCTGGGATGAAAAAATAATATACAGGTGTAAACTGGAATTAAACCCAATGTTTACGCTTTTTAAATTAAACTAATTTGCATGGTAGCTATATTGAAACTTCTATCACATACATTTGTGTTTTTTTTTTTTTTTTTAATAACTGGCACTAGTTGTGCTAAACAATTGTTTGCCCTCTTACCTGGTCCTGCCAGGTGCCCGGTCTTTTCAGAAGCAGGGTTCAGGCTCCCGCAGAGCTGCAGAAGCAGGATGTTGATACGGACGCTCATTAATTAGACGAAAGCATCAGCTAACTGCTCTGCCATTGTATGAAAGTCTGAGAACTTACATTTGCCCAGGGATTATTATTATTTTATTATTTATATTGCGCCATCAGATTCCGTAGCGCTGTACAATGGGTATGGCTGATGACGTCCCATGACGCTGCTGATGGTGGAGTGAGACCTCCGGCCCCAAAGGGGTTAAACTCTGTATATGCATACTTAAATACTGCGCATACAGTGTCGCTGCACCTTGACCACTTAAAATCACCAAAGTGGGCATGGTGCCTGGAGTAACCCTTTAATTAGGAAATAGCAATAATGAATGCTAAAAAGAGCAAGAATCACGCACTTTACTATAAACTGGGGATTTTACCAATCAATCACTATGTATGTTTCAGAACTCGTACTTCCTCCTCCTGTATTGATAATCTACCTCATTACGGCTGTCTAAACCAATTGCAATCTGCCGTCCAATGAAAAGGGGCCTGCATTTCCTCTTCTATTAGGGAAAATATATCACAATAAGGATTATTGATTAGATGTCATCAGACTGTAAAAAAACAATGGCAGCGGCTAATGTATAATGCCCACTTTATTTCTATTCATTTGCAAAACCATGTGAACAACTGCGTCTTTAATTTGTGTTTATTGATGGCTTTCTAAGTAAATGCGACTTCTGCCAAAACAGATTAGCACATCTCTGGATATTTTAGTTATTTAAGTTTGTATGTATGTCAGAGAGCCAATTGTTGTTTGAAAATTGCGCTTTTAATGCCAATGGCTCTTTCACCAGGGAATAAAGGGCCATATGGGATACACATTCATAGCATGGACCAGTTGTGCTGGTAATTTGAAGATTAAAGCGGACGTTGACTTTAAAGGGACACTAGAGGCTCCCAGTCCACTTGAAGTGGTCTGGATGCAGTGGTAATAATTATAATAGTTTTTTATAAACTGCAATAATTACCCTGCAGGGTTATCTCCACTTCCGGGTCGTTAGACTACTTTTTTTAACCAAAAAATTATACAATGATTTCCTTTAGGGAAATTCCAAATGAGAGCACGGTGCTTGCCACACATGCGCATTAAGTTTCCTCCACCCCCTGCCGGCTGCCTTTGGTGGAGGAGGAGCGGAGGCGAGCCAGAAACAGCGCCGAGGTACATGGATGCTAGAATCAGGTAAGTGACAGTAAAAGGTGGGGGGGGGGGGGGGGGCGAAAGAAGGGAACACTATAGGGAACTAGAGTTTCCCTTTAACTCACAGTACAGTTTACAGTTGCTGGGTGCCTGCAACTACAACAGAAATATCAATTGCCTAAAAAGTGAAAGTGATACCCTAAAAGCAAGGACCCCCATTTAGAGAGCGGTGAGACAGACTTAATCAGAACACACGAGAGGGCGTAGTGTGAGAGGACCTTTCTGGGCTCATACAATGACAGGCAGAGGCGGCTCTAGACTTTATGAGGCCTTAGGCGAAACTCAAACATGAGGCCCCACTAACAAAAAAGTGAAAAAAATAGAGTTGCAAGACATGCACACTGTCACATATACACATTGATGCACCGTTTACCTGTGTATGTGCCTGAGAGTGTGTCTGAGAGAGAGTATCCTTGTGTGTGTGTGTGTGTGTGTGTGTGAATGTATGTCTCTGTGAGCATGTTTGCGTTTTTGTCTGAGACCCTATGTGTATGGGGTAGCTGCTTGAAGTTTGTTCTGTGTATCCGTGGGGGGGTGATGATGAGAGGGAGAGGGGGTAATAGTGAGGGTGGGTGATGCAGAGGGGGGGGCGATAGTGGGGGGGTTATAGTTAGGGTGGTGAGGGGGGATGATAGGGAGGTGATAGTGAGGGGGTGATAGTGGGGGAGTGATGCTGAGGGTGGTGAGGGGGGTAATAGTGAGGGGGTGGTAGTGAGGGGGTGATGCTGTGGGTGGTGAGGGGGGTTGATAGTGAGGGGAGGTGATAGTGAGGGGGGTGAAGCTGAGGGTTTGATGCTGAAAGAGGGGGGGGAGACAACATACCTTTTCTTCCCTGGTGGTCCAGTGGGCTCCCTTGATTAGCCTTGTTAGTACAAATAATCACGTTACAGCAGCAGATCGGCACATTTGGCTTTTCCTCTGGATTGTAAGCTCCTCATCAACCTAGTATTCCTGTTGCATATTGTAATTGTCCCATTCCGACTCCCCCTTTATAATAATGTAATAATTTGGCGCTATATTAAAAGATTATACTAAACTGACTTTTAGACACCATTTCCAATCCTAATCTATGTGCAATGTGGGTTCCTCTAGTGACCTCTAGTGTTAAACCAGTGATATTGCACATTTTCATAGGTTTATAAACAGGCTGATATTCACATATTGCATTCAGTGAAGGGTTACTACTAATAAACCTTGCACCCTACAGGTAGCCCATGTCACACAGGTTTTCCTTTCACTTACTTCCCATACTGCTGAACAGTTTGAAATCATTATTTGCTCCACTGTGCCATTTTTATTTTAAACCATTACCGTAAACCATTACCGTATATACTCGAGTATAAGTCGACCCGAATATAAGTCGAGTTTTTACCCCAAAAAACTGGGAAAACGTATTGACTCGAGTATAAGACTAGGGTGGGAAATGCAGCAGCTACTGGTAAATTTCTAGATAAAATTATATCCCCCAAAAATTACATTAATTGAATATTTATTTACAGTGTGTGTGTACATAATGAATGCAGTGTGTGTGTGTGTATGAGTGCAGTGTGTGTGTGTATTAGTGCAGTGTGTGTGTGTGTATTAGTGCAGTGTGTGTGTGTGTAGGGAGCTGACCGGAGGAGAGAGAAGGGGAGCTGACCGGAGGAGAGAGAAGGGAGCTGACAGGAGCTGCTGTGAAGGTAAGTTACAGCTCTCTGCCAGCCCCCAACAGGACCGCCGGGCTTGTAATGAGCCCGGCGGTCCTGTCTGTATTATGGCGATGTAAATTGCCATAATACAGACATTAACAGACACAGGTAAGAGTCAGGACACACACACTGCATACGCACTATACACACATACACTGCATACGCACTATACACACACACTGCATACACTACACACACACACACTGCATACACTACACACACAATGCATACACTACACACACACACTGCATACACTACACACACTCCACAAACACACACTACACAAACACACACTCCATACAGTACACACATACACTACACAAACACAGCATACAATAAACACACACACACACTTATACCTGTCTGTATCTATATATGTGTCTGTGTATCTGTATGTGTGTCTGTGCCTATGTGTCTCTGTACATGTGTGTCAGTGTATGTCTTTAACCCCTTAAGGACCAAACTTCTGGAATAAAAGGGAATCATGACGTGTCACACATGTCATGTGTCCTTAAGGGGTTAAGTGTGTGTGTTTGTATTTATATGTGTGTATCCAGGGCCGGTGCAAGGATTTTTGCCGCCCTATGCAAAAGTAAAGTTTGCCGCCCCCCCTCCCCCCCATGTGACATCACAATGCCCCATCCATATGATCTGCCATGTTAACTAACACCAGTGCTGCAGTGCCGCCATGTTTACATTAATAGGCCTGCAGGGACAGGCTATAGACACCAGAACCACTACATTAAGCTGAAGTGGTTCTGGGGACTATAGTGTTTCTTTAATGTGAGGTAAATTAGAGATTAGTGCCACGAATAATATACTAGATTGCCTACTTACAACCAGATGAGGATGATAATGGGCTCTAGCTGCAGTCTGGCTCCACTGGTCTGGTGTAGAACAGGCTCTCTGGAGGCTGTTTGTAACTGTGGTCACAAACATCAATGTTCTGGGAGAAGCAGCTCCATTTTTGGGGGGCCCTTTACACAGCTCAAGGTCTGGGTCCCAGGATCCACCTTCATGTTTCACCAATGAGTTTGTTCACAGGGGGTGGAATGTGTAGGGGATGTCCTGATATGTGTGTAAGGAATGCATTGTGTGAATCTGTGTTTGTATGTGTAAGGGCTGCAAGGTATGTTTCTGTGTATGTACGGGATGCAGTGTGTGCGTCTGCAAGGGGTGCATTGAGTGTGTGTAAGTAATGCATTGTGTGTTTCTGTGTGTGCAAGGGATGCATTGTGTGTAAGGGTTGCATTGCGTGTGTGTGTGTGTCTGTTTGTGTAATGCATTGTGTGTTTTTCTGTGTGTAAGGGGTGCATTGTGTGTGTGTGTGTGATGGGTGTCAATCTCTCCCCCCTCCCTTGTCACTCTCTTCTCCCCCCCTTGTCCCTCTCTTCTTCCCTGCTTGTCCCTCTCTTCTCCCCTGTTGTCACTCTCTTCTCCCCTCCCCACTCTAATTCCCCCTCCCTGTCAATTTCTTCCTCCCCTCCCTGTCAATTTATTTCCCCCCTGTCAATTTATTCCCCCCCTGTCAATTTATTCCCCCCCTTTCCCCTCTCTTCTTCCCTGCTTGTCCCTCTCTTCTCCCCTGTTGTCACTCTCTTCTCCCCTCCCCACTCTAATTCCCCCTCCCTGTCAATTTCTTCCTCCCCTCCCTGTCAATTTATTTCCCCCTGTCAATTTATTCCCCCCCTGTCAATTTATTCCCCCCCCTTTCAATTTATCCCCCCACCCTCCCTGTCAATTTATTCCCCCATCCCTTTTAATGTATCCCCCCTTCCCTTTCAATTTATCCCCCCCTTTCAATTAATCTTCCCCCTTTCAATTTATCTCCCCCCCTCCCTTTCAATTTATCTCCCCCCTTTCTATTTATCTCCCCCCCTTTCTATTTATCTCCCCCCTTTCTATTTATCTCCCCCCTTTCTAGTTATCTCCCCCCTTTCTATTTATCTCCCCCCTATCTCCCCCCTTTGTATTTATCTCCCCCCCTTTCTATTTATCTCCCCCCCTTTCTATTTATCTCCCCCCTTTCTATTTATCTCCCCCCCTTTCTATTTATCTCCCCCCTTTCTATTTATCTCCCCCCCTTTCTATTTATCTCCCCCCCTTTCTATTTATCCCCCCCGCCCCCAACCTGTGTTGTAGCGTGGCCAAGCTCTGTATGATCCGCGGGTACAGGGAACTTTTGTTTCCTGTACCCGGCCGGACTAAAAGGAAGTGCACACTCAGTGTGCACTTCCTTTTAGTCCGGCCGGGTACAGGAGACAGATGCTCCCTGTACCGGCGGACCATACAGTGAGGGAGTGACAGGAGGGAGTGACAGGAGGGAGCGCTGAGCGCTTCCCTCCTGTTAGTCCCTCTCCTCATGTTGCGCCCTCATGGACGCACCAGCCCGGGCAAAGCTGCAGCCGCCTGAGGCTCTCTACAGAGCTCTCGGGCGGCTGAAGCATGAGGGGGGGCGGCGCTCCTGGGGGCACCCCTTCCCAAGGGGAAGGCTGCCTAGTTCGCCCTACAGGTAGCGCCGGCCCTGTGTGTATCTGGGTGTCTATTTGTAGGCGTGCCAGTGTTTGTCTGTATCTGTGCATGACTATGTTCCTATGTATCTGCATGTGTATACCTATGTGTTTGTGTATCTAAATGTGCCAGTGTGTGTATATTTGAGTATATGTGCATACATCTCAGCATTTCGCCAACAATACCACAAATACACCCCTGCATCCAAATATCAACTACATAAAAACACACCACATATTCAAAAAACATACTGCACAAAAATGCACACCTGCATTCAAATGCCAACACTACATGGAAACACACCCCTACATTCACTCACACATACTTCATACAAAAACGTGCTTACATTCAAACACAAACACTGCTCAGTGCTAAATACATTTAAAAAAAAATGCAAACACTGCTCAGTGCTAAATACGTTTAAGGGTTTTTTACATTTTAAACTTGGGGGAGGGGCCAAATATAAGATCCGCTCCGGGTGCCAAATGCTTTAGTTACACCCCTGGCTGCATTACAAAGCGGTCCAGGGACGCATGTTAGGCACACCTGGTTTAGCTGCGAGTAATCTGAAATAGCAGATAGGAAACGAGCGTGCTAGGCACATCCTAATTAGAAATACTTTGCAAGACATCAAAACATTCTACAACAAGACAGTCTTAAAGGGACCCTCTTCTTTCAAAACAACGTCATCTAAATTAAGTTTCTAGGGTTTTTTTTAAAGTGAGGAGACCATTGGCACCACCTTACCTTTCTGAATGGTCTAACCCCAAAGTTGTATCTTTGGCAGCCATCTGCCCTGTCTCCTGTGGTCTTCACCACCATCTCCGCACATCTTCATATGCTTCACCTTGGGCAGTGTTGATGACAGTTGTCAGTTGATGCAGTGGTCACGCATTGAGAGTTGCAGTGAGCACCTCTGGTTTATGCATTCTGCTGTAAGGGTTTGATTAAAAAGCAACATAAGGTAAAGGGATAATTTACGCACCTAAACACCTTTAGCAGTCCCACTTCTCAATTCTCTGATATACTGAAGAATATCAAATACTGGTAACCCCAAAAACTAACTCGGATAGCCCCAAAACTCTAAATGCCCCCTAACCCCATTTGTGACATTCTGGTATTATGTGTCACTCTATGCTGCTCAATAATACCCATTGCTTTACAAATGCCATTCTAATGGATTTGTTTTAAATGGATACCTTTTGAAATCAATTTTAACCTTCGGCAGACAAATAAAGACATTATGAAATTACATTTTGAAAAAAAAAAAAAAACCAAACAGACAATTTAGAAAGACAAAGACTCGGATATTCTCATGATGAGTGATCGCGTTTCCCGAACATCTTTACACTAATGATTGTTGGCTGCGGAAAAACTGCTGAATGTCACTATTACAGCATTTCAATTTCTAAATCACTGGCGATTTAAAAAGAAAAAAAAAATGTACGATTAAAATAAAGTACAATACTCTACCTTCCCTCGACAAGGATATGATATATCATACAGTATATACTGGTACATATGTGCGTCTCTGAAACAGTCTGGTGACGCCATCGATTTAGCCCACGGCCTGCTTCAATTAATGCTGTTTATTGTTCACAAATATTAATATTTTAAAAAATTTATAATTCGTTACTGTGTGCGTCCTATGGTACATATTTTATTTCTGCTATTTAAAACAGCACACTGTGAAGGAGGTAACGGTAGGGGAGGATCTGTGATTTAATGGACCCTAGAGAAAAATTCAAGCGAGTCATTTAACACAAAAAGGCATTTTATTTTCTACAAGCTGCAAAAGGGAAATGGTTACAGTGTAATGTGTATTTGTTAATACAGCGTAGTGATGTATGGCGATATTAATGTAGCATTATAATAAAATAAGAATTAAATATCCTATAAGACAGAAAACAAAAAAAACATGCATGCCTGTCTATACAACTGTGGGAATAAGGAGACAGCTATGACCTCTTCAGGAGAAAAAGAGACATTTCCAGACAGTGCAGAGCTAAAGAGACAGCAAAAGATTCTGCTGGAGGAAAGGGCTAATAAAATGCTTTGCCAGAGGACAGATGCAACAAAAGGTTTAGTAGTGAGGGAGAAGGCAATGCTTGGCTTAGTAGGAGAGAAAGAGGCAACAAAGACTGTAGGTGAAAGGGACAACCCTTGGCTCTGCACAGATAAAGAGATCGCACAAGGCTCGGTTGTGGAGAATTTGAGAACATGTGACTTTGCAGTAAGAAGATGGAGACAGTGCAAAACTCTGCAGCAGATGTACAGTTGTAATAAAAATGATTCAACCCGAGGGCAGAGTCTAACTGCCGAGCCCACCGGACGCGTCTTGGATGCAAGTCTTGCAAGCAGCACTCTCAGTACCCCTCGGAGCTTCAGCATTCATGAGCCTGAAGTGGCTGTTTGCGTCCAGCGGTTCTCGATCTTGTAAAAGCCGCAGCCTACTCAAATGTGGCCTAGCGTGCACCGGGTGGGGAAGGCGGCCGATTCCCCAACCTGGAAGTGCCTGGCAACGGCAACAGCTGAGCAAGTGCTCCATTACATCCCCCTTGGACAGGTGGGGGGGATCCCGGTCCACCCTAGGGAGGCAACCCAGACCTAGCAGGAATGCAGGAATAAGATTTCCAAGCTGATGACATTAAGGGGGATCTACACCACATGGTGGAGACCGTATATGTCACTACTGCAATTGATGACCCAAATGATCTCATGTCCAGGCTAGACCAACACTTTGATTATTTCTGGCGGCAGCTGGACCACAGGGTGAGTCTGTGCACCCCACTACAACCAAGCAACCACTCACATCGGCAACCAAGTCCCCACCAGGAGTCCTCAGCATTCTCTGTGAAGAAGGCCCTAACATGGCGGCGGGCAGCGAAGTTTGTCTAAACATAAAGCGGCACGAAGGAGGGCATCGCTACGGTCAGGATTACTAGTTGATCCAGCATGCAAAATTATACCACACCTAGGACTATGGATAACGTTTAACCGGACCTTGGAATGGCTGGACTTAACGTATCCAAGAATAGTCCGAATACTTGCAGAGGTCAGTAATACAGAATAAGACACAACGGATGCCGACAGAACCCTGCGGCACTGCGACAGTTGCAGAACAAAACTAGGTCTCCTGAGGTACTGGTGGTACTGCGGGCAAGCCCATCCCTGACACATGCTCTGAGCCGCCAACTTCCACAAAGACTTGAAAGCCTGAAACACATCTCGTCACAGTGCTGGACTGTGCTTAGCCTGTGGCGGGCATAGGATTAAGGGACTTAGCAACAAAGCACACATGATAGCTTACCCTTGCATTACTCTGGTGCACCCTTCCCTGCTGTCTATATTTGACTTTTGTTCTTGTGTCTCGGAGTCTGACCTTGCCTGATTTTTCATGCTCTCCTTTCTTTGATTATTGGGGGGCTTCCTGCGGAAATAGGCTTTATATACTCCTATACCTCATATGTCTTGTTTATAAAAATTGTGCAGGTTTATCTTATGTTACACCAATGCTTTACTGTATCTGCTTGCTTTTGCTCTCATGACAGTACAAGCTTGTGTATTATATGCACAGCAAAAATAAAAAATTACAAACTTAAAAAAAAAGAAAGAATTATTCAACCCCCACTGAAAATCGTGTTTTTTGTCAAAATGTACAGCCTTTCAGCAGTTTGCAATGAACAAATCAAACGAAAGCAATTGAAATAGCTCATCAAGTGGTTTCCCCAAATTCAACTAAATATGCAGTCTTAAAATTATTCAACCCATTTATGGCAAGCATCTTTAGTACTTAGTAGAGCACCATTTTGCAGTAATAATCTGCTGCAAACAAGATGCATAGCCAAACACTAGCTTCTGTTCCTCAGGAATCTTAGCCAATTGCTCATGAGCAATGGCCTCCAGTTCAGTGATATTCTTGGGTCTACGTGCTACAACCGCCTTCTTCAAATCCCACCAGAGATTTTCTATGGGATTCAAGTCAGGTGACTGTGATGGCCACTGTAGGACTTTCCAGGACTACTTCTGCAACCAAGCTTTGATGGAATTTGACGTATGCTTGGAATCCTTGTCTTGTTGGAAGGCCCAATGCCGCCCAAATTTCAGCTTCTTCACAGAGGAAAAAATAAAGTTTTCTTAGGGTTTCCTGATGCTTTAATAAATCCATCTTGCCTTCCACATGCTGCAGGTTTCCAGTGCCAAACAATGCAAAGCAGCGCCAGATCATTACTGAGGCACCACCATGCTTAAATGTAGGCAGTGTGTTCTTTTCAGTATATGCTTCATTCTTCCTTCAGACTGATAAATTGGACTGAAAAGTTCTAGTTTTGTTTAATCGCTTCAAAAAAAAAGAATCCCAAAACTTACATTGCTTATTTATATGATTTAGAACATATTGGAGCAGACTTTTCTTGTGCTTTTGTGTCAGTAGTGGTGCATGCCTTGGAGTTCTCGCATGGAAGCCTTCTGCATTTATTATGCGCCTTACTGTGCTCACTAAAAACCGCAGTACCTGTTGCCACTAAGTCTTGTTGCAGGTCTTTTGAGGTCACTCTAGGTTTTTTCACAACTTGCCTTTTCAGAAATCTTGTTGCAGCCATTGGTAGCTTCCTTTTTCTGCCCCGTCCAGGTAGTGTAACCACAGTTTCTTCAATTTTGAACATGCAAACTATGCTTCCAACAGTGTCTCTAGGAACATTCAGTGCATTCGCTATCTTTTTATATCCTGTTCCTTGTTTGTGAAGGGCAAGGATTTTTTTCTTTGTGGACCATTCTTTTGACTTAGCCATATTTCTAACATGCAGTCAAAAGTGACACTCAACAAACCCCAAGTTTTCCAGCACAAGCACACCTAATGCAACTGATGAAACCCTTGATTAATTGCATCAGGTGTGCTTGAGATAACACCTGTTTTGCATATCTGTGCTGTTCTGAGGGATTCTATTCGGGGGGTTAAAACATTTTGAGACTGGTGAAGTCATTAAAAGTTGCTTATTCAGTCGAATTTGGGGAAACCACTTGAAGCATACGTTGTGTTGAGCTATTTCACATGCTTTTGTTTGATTTATTCATTGCAAACCGCTTAAAAACTTTAAATAAAAAAAACAAAACAATTTTCATTGGGGGGTTGAATAATTTTGATTACAAAAGGCTAGTGTGGAAAATTCTGGGTGACAGCCCAGGGCTGCTAATAGGAGAGATACTAGCAATTTATCAAGATTGCTACAGAGATAAAGGGGGAGGAGTGGGGAGCAACGGCAACATTTAAAATCTCAGCCATGGGAACTAAGGTGCGAACATATTGTGACTCCGATGAGATTTGTAGAGGACTAAATACATCCATATTGTTTACGGTAGACATCCAAATAAATAACCATCCATGCCAATCATTGGCCGACAGCCTGCGTGGATTTGCAGCAAAGAACCAATATACTTATTGTGGTGTTCTGTTTATCTTAGCATCTTAAACAAAAAATGCAGTTTCTTTACTTGTATCAATACTGACAGAAACACAAACCTGTTACCTAGGAAATCGTTAAACGTGACAGCGTCAGACCCAGCAGAATAATAATCAAACATGCGAAAACTGGCGTAAATATATTTCTTACTCGGCCGTGTAACAGAAAAACCTTCAGAGATTATCTATAAAACATGGCCTCCAGTTCTCTCCGTGTTTGCACTCCACAAATCACACCATGGGTAGTGTCTGTATGTAATTTTTATGACCTTCAGTGGATTTAAGTGCGTCCAAGACTGAATTCTTCTTCCATTGGGTGAGATCCGAGATATTAAGATCTATAGCTCAGAGAATATAAATAAATACTAAAATGGAAATATAAGACTTACAGCGGGGAATCAGCCAATTTATTTATTGTTTTAGAGCCAAGAAGACGCAAAGAACTTTGAAAAACATTTTTATTCCATTGCTGAAAAAAAAAAAAACAGGAAGTTATGTGGATAAACAGCGGTTAGAAAAGTCAAGTTACTGTCAAGGTTTTGCATCATTTTTATTATTTATTTTTTCCTCCTAAATAATTAAAATTGACAACACAATAAAAAAAGTTCTGTTTTCCTTTCAAGCTACACCACTAACCACAATTCTATTATAAGTAACATTTTTAGGTAATTACAGCGCAGTTTAAATCGCAGCAGATCAGATCAATAGCTGCATTTGTACTGTGGATCATTAGATCAAAGCGTAAAATTCTAATTACTGGATTTAGCAACGGTATTTCAGACGCACTCAGTACAACAAATATATATAAAATGGTGCACATGGTTAAATAATTTCCAGGGAGAGACATATGCAAAGCTCCATGACTTTTAGCATTGCTTAGTCATGGGATGCCAGTATTCCAATATATAATTTTGTCGAATTTGTGTCTGGCAAAAGCTTCCCCAGAATTCTGTGCGTGATGAGGAGACTTCTACGAGTTAAACAAGAAGTGGCATAAAATGACAGATGACATCATGATGCAGAAACTCCTTTGGACTCTGGAGCGGTAGAATCTCTGCCTTTGGTCTCTGGAGAGATGAGTCATACTTCACATCCAGCAATTTGATAAAAAACTACAGAGGAGGACCTGCCTGACTGCAGGGCCAGTGCAAGAATTTCTGCCACCCAAGGCACAGATCCATTTTGCCGCCCCTTCATGTCACTCACTCACTGACACACACATGCTGACACACATACACTCACTCACCGGCACACACAGAAACTCACTGACAGACATTCACTCACTGACACACACATACCCTTACTCATTCACTGACACACACTCATTTACTGTCACACACACACTCACACTCACACAGACACACTCATTCACTGTCACACACACACTCACACAGACACACTCATTCACTGTCACACACACACTCACACAGACACACTCATTCACTGTCACACACACACAGACACACTCATTCACTGTCACACACACACAGACATACACACACTCACTGACAGACATATACACACACATACACTCACTCACTGACAGACAGACAGACAGACACACACTCACACAGACACACTCATTCACTGTCACACACACACAGACACACTCATTCACTGTCACACACACACAGACATACACACACTCACTGACAGACATATACACACACATACACTCACTCACTGACAGACAGACAGACAGACACACACACACTCACTCACTGACAGACACACACACTGACAGCCTCACACAGATTCTCACTGACAGACCACACAGACACACACACACAAGCAGACACTCACTGACAAACACTCACCTCTCTGGAGTCCAGTGTGGGTAAACTCCTCACTCCTCCCGCCCGCTGTTTAGTATGCCGTGGCCCGAATGACGTCATATTCCGGCTCCCAGCATCACAGAGGGTGCGCGAAGGAGGAGTGAGAGGCTGCAAGAAGAGCCTCCCTCGCCGCCTGCTTTCTCCTTTGGTCACCGGCATTTGATGGCAGAGCAGGCACCTGTCATCAGGGTTAAGAAGGTGCCCGCTCTGCCATCTGTGACAGGGCTCCTCTGGGCACCTCCACCTTCGGGTGCCTGGAGGAGCGGCCCGCGCTGAGGGGGGGCAGCTCTAGAGCCGATCGCCCAGCACTGCGGCCCAAAACATGGGGAGCCCACCAGGAAATATCCCGGTGGGCGCCCCAGGCACATGCCTAGTTCACCTAACGGTGGCGCTGGCCCTGCCTGACTGTATAGTATCAACTGTAAATTTTAGTGGAGGAGATAAAATAGTATGGGTTGTTTTTTCATTGGCCATCCTATGAGTCCATCTATATAATTTGATATAGTCTTGATAGAGCAGTGTTAATGTCACCTGGAGACCTAGATTTGAATCCTGGTCAGACTACCTTACCAGTAAGTTCTCCTGGACAACACACCTTCTTTACCACTAAGTATCCCCTTGCGATAACTGTAAAGCGCTGTGCAATATGTTGGCTCGATATAAATGTTCGTAATAATATTGACCTAACACTGTACAAAAACTATAGTATTTGTGCACATTCTAAAATAACACAGCACTGTCAAGTTTCAACACATCTAGTGATCAGCACATTAAAAATAGTCAAAGATACTTTAATGGCGTATTCATTAAAATGAGAATTCAATGTGAATTTCAAATTTAAGGTTAAAATAACCCTGAATTCTCCGGGAATAACCCTGTATCGTATTTTTATAGTATAGATATAGAACTAATGGTTAAAGTGAAGAAAAAAAATATATAAAACATACTACGAGCACTGTGTCTTATATACTTATATTTTGAATATATATTTTGACAGGACACATTTTTAATTTGAAAAATTAGCCAAGCATCCCCCTCTTCAATTGTAATACAATGTACACTAGAAAAATGTTTGTTGTCTGCTTTATTAGCCTTTTTCTGGTATTTGATGCGGTCTACATTGCATTGAGATAGGCAGCGCTGCTTGAGGCCTGATTAATGACTGTTCCAAGCAATGGGGAACTAATTTCAGGTGCCAAGAACCACTGCATGTGTCCAGAGATGGATCATCACATTGCAGTTTCTCTAAGACATAAATAGCCAGTCCCTCTGTGCCTTGCAGTCTACCCTCTCTGCAGAGTGTTCAACGACAGGCCATAAAGCATGCTGGGTTTTAGGGTCCGGTAACAGTCCCCAATTTAGTTCAGAGATATCCTGTATCTGGGGACACCGGGGAACTGTACTTAGGGCAGCAGAGCTAGAAAACATGATTACACCCACTTGCAATGTGCATGGAAATTGGGATGGTGGACGCTGGGTGCTAGTTTTTAGTCCTATTGCGGGTCAGTCTGCTATTTTGGACAGGTCCACCCATTTTCTCGCCTATTATGGACATCGCCAGTGACAGGAACTGTCAACATGCGCAGCACATCTTCCAATGTTGGGAGTTATGGGAAAGGCACAAAGTCACAGTTAGATCTGGAGGTGCCCTAAATGTGAAAGATTCAAATTTAATAAAAACAAACAACTCATTATAGCTGTGGTAATAAATGATAAATGGGGAGGGGGGAGAAGGGGGAGGAAGGAGAGATTTAAAAAAATAAATAAATTCAAAACACTAAGAATACTCCAGAATTTCTGCAACCAATCAACATTTACCACTTTGCATATATACTCTGTGATGGGGCTTGTTTATATCATAATGCTCCATTAGGCTCCAATTCTCCTTTATTTGAAATGTTCAATTTTAAATGGCAAAATGAGAATAAAATTAGCAGCTTTTTCTTACCAGACATAGTCCAAAGCACAGTAAAATTCCATCCAAAATGCAAAGCTTAAAAATACTCCAGTCTTTAATATTTTTTTGTATTTTTTATTATTAGTTAATTTTGTATACGTCAGTAGAATGTGTACATGTTTTAACGTTTGGGTGTTACACACAGAAGATTCAATTAACAAAACGGTGCACACATTTCAATTTGCAATTTTACAATAAAAATGATTTTACCTGTCACCAGTTATAAATTACAATACTACAGGTCCAGCCTTTTAAACATGTTTTGAATCAACAAAACCTATAGGGAACGTAAGATCTCAGCATAGAAAATCATGTATACATTGTTTTTGTTTTTAGTTTGTGTGTATCTGTGATATTTACAAGAGATGATCTTTTTAAATCCAGTCTTTCTAGTTAAATGTCACTAGCAAATATGAACAGAATGTTAAAAAAAAAAAGGATTCCTAATATTTAACCAGTTGTATACCTCACCCTTGGATATAAGGAAGAAGAATTATAACCTTGAATTTTAGAAATAAACCAAGTTTTAGCTGTGTCGAAAAACAAATATGGAGATTGCAAATACCCGTTTGAAATACCCACCCCATTCAACCTTATTTGGTATCATAAGACCTGAGCACGTATCCAATTAATATATATTTTTTTATATTTTTTTTTCCATATTAAATATTTGTCCATTTCTCCAATCGAGAAATGATAACCATATTTCATGTAGTTATATATTATCACATATTTTGTTTTCCTTTTTAGAACCTACAAGATTGAATATTTTTTATTATATGTGATGTAGAATACTGAAATAGTTCACTTCAACAAAGATGGGGGGAAAAAAATGAAATTCTAAATGAACCTAAAGGACTTTATTCTTTACCATCATCAACTAGACTTTCTTTGCCATCACTAAACACAGAATGTACTGCAACATTCAGCCTTTCAACTATCGTCATACAGAACTTAGCAGTTGAAAAGAACCAGGTTAATCCATACAAACTACCTCTTTAAAAGTTTGACTATTCTGGAAATGTTACAAATTTGACATTTTACATCGTTTAAAGATGGTAGGATTTCAAAATGGTTATGTATCTGATGTGGAATTATTAAAAATTATTATTGTACTTGTATTGAATTATTGTACTAACTCCACTTTAACTTTATACTGTGACTTCGTCCTCCATTTTGTCCTCCTAACCTGACTTCTTCAGTCCTCCATTTTGTCCTCATGACTTAACTTGTTCATTTTAAAACTACATTACGTGACTGAACTTCTCAACCCAATTAATACAGTAGACAAAGACTGTGTTTCCTTCAAGGACAAGTACCAGGAGGTGCTGGCTACTCCTTAAGACTTGCTGGCTACTCCTTAAGAGCTTGTAAGATAGTACAGTTTGAAGGCCACAGAACACAGTAGTAATGAAATGTTCTATTCATAAGAGACCTTGCACCTGGACATAAAGCCTGATATCATTGACCGTGTAAAATGACGCTTAGGACCCCCTTGTCCCCCACCCGTGTCCAGAATAATCCCACCTCTGATGGGTGGGCACGGGACAAACCTCTTAATTTTACTAACCAATAGGTAAGACACTAACTCCGTCACTTAACAATTAATCCAATTGATGATGTTTATTTGCTGATATTCTAATAATCAATGATGACGCAAAATGCCTCTTAAAAGGGCCTGCGCGCCCGCTTTTTCTTCACTTGCCAATAAACTTTCTCGAAGTTATTTTAACCTGAACCTCGTGTGTCAGACTTAATTACTTCAGCGTATATACGCAATTTAATTTTATTGATTTGGACAGGAACAGATAGACTCTGAACATTTTGGTTTACTTTCAAAAAGTACCATAACAACTTGGCGCCCAACGTGGGGCATCGGGCTATGTCCGGCCGGCGAGCCGTCCTAAGGAAGACAAGGGTGGACGGAGGAATCCAGGGGGAAGGAAGGGAGATTGATCACCTCCAGATACACGGTAGAGACTTCTGCAGAGCCACCGGTACGTTCCGGCCCCTTTGATTGACCCGTCCACGTGTCTGTGACTGCTTTCCGGGAGGACATCAAAGACAGGTAATATCTTGCCCGGTGTCTCGTTACTCATTTGTTTACCTGCATTTTAGTCTATCTGTTGCCTGGGTGTGTTTGAATTGTTTGCCTGTTTCCCCATTTTGAGATAAAGGGGGGGTGGACCTGCAGGGGATTTGCCTGGGGTTCTGTCTTGCTTGTTTTCCCCTTTTTGGGATAAAGGGGGGTGGACCTGAGGGGACTTGCCTGGGTCTTCAGTGTGTCTGTCTGTTTGTATTTTACCTCTTTTGGGATAAAGGGGGGTTGACCCGTGGATGTGTTCCTGGGGGGTCTTCTGTTGCCTGTTTTACCTCTTTTAGGAACCACGGTGCTGTGGTTGTAAGGAAAAAGAGGGGTTGACCCGTGGATGTGTTCCTGGGGGGTCTTCTTTGCCTGTTTACTTCTTTTAGGAGCCTCGTGGCTGTGGCTGTAAGGAAAAAGAAGTTTGTGGAACTGTGGGATCTGTGTAGAATCACAGTTTCCCTGTGATCCCGTTTTGTGTCACTTTGATAGCCTAGCTAGCTTCACTGTGCGCGTTCGGACTATCCAGCTCTGGTTGAGTTGGGGACGTCCTGACCCGGACCATCCAGCTCTAGTTGAGTTGGGGACGTCCTGACCCGGACCCTTCGGCTCTAGTTGAGCTGAGGGCCCACCGATTATTTAATTGTGGTAGGAGACCTAGCCTTGTGGCAGGGGACTTTGTTTCCTGGGGGAATTCAGGCAGGTATTGCTTGTTTTTCGCATCACGTAGTAGTGAGACTTATAAAGTGGGATTTATAGGGGCACTACGGGAGTGAGGATAGACGTGGCCACATTCTTGTGGACTGCAGAGTAGAGGGAGGCTGGAAAGGATTTCGGACCGGTGTTAGCTGTTATCCTTGGCCGCTGGTAGTGAGACTTATGAAAGTCGTTCTCCGAGCGGGGACACTACGAGGTTGAGAAAGGTGACTTTGGAGTAAGCACATGCAGAAGGAAAGGGATTATTGTTGATTTTATTTGAACTGTAATGCATGCACTGTATTTCAATTGTATTGTTGTCTTGTCTGTTTTATTAGGAGTCTCATGAACTCCTGTGTCTGTCTCTAAGAATTTTTCCTTACCTTTCATCTTTTCTAAACTTCCTATATTATTATACTATCCACTCCCATTTCTCTTGAAAGAGAAGTGATTGGTCACACACTTCTCACCTCGCTCCAATCCGTGTCTACCACCCCGGGTAGGCGGATTCAGTGACTAGTCTACGTTTTGGGAAGACGCACCTGAGAAAGTCCCACGATTCTCGGGTGGCAGTCGAGCATTGTAGACGTTCTTGTTCAGTTTTCCTTCTCTCTCCCTATATCTAGGACGCTGGTATAGGGGTAAAGGGATTATGGGACAGGATTTAAACAAGCCCAGTAAGGGCTGGTTAGCATGTGATTTAGTCGAAGACAGAGAGGGTGAGGAAATGGTTAAAGGTGTTGAAAAGATTGCAAAAGTATGTAAAATTGCTGTACCGACATGTGGAAGATTGCAACCAGAAAGTTGGCGTAGGTTACTGACAGAAAAGAAAGGCAAGCTTACAGATAATGGTTTATTAAAAACTGCTGAAGCGTGGTATAGAGTAGCGAAGGCTATTCAGCTAGAAGGTTGGGTTGAGGAAGAGATAAATCACAAAGGTGTGAAATTGTTTGTGTATCATAATAATTGTGTTGCTGGGGTCTACCCTCAGCCAGCGCCCAAAACCGGCGCCCAGGGAATGTCTATCCCCAAGGTTCAGTCAGCCATAAGTGATAGCCAGCCGACTATGTTCCCCACTCCCAATCCTCCTAACACCCATCCCATTACCTCCCCTGTCTGCCCGGTCCTGAATTTTGATGGATCTTTCTTTTCCCCTTCCCCATCTTTGACATTCCCATCATCCTCATCCATCCCTACGCTACCTGCTATACCTTCCCCTACCATTTCATCTGCCATCCCTTCCCTACAATCCCTCTCCATTAATGATCCCCTCCCCTCAGCATCCGCCCAGCCAACCACCTCGTCCACCCTCACCCCGGCTCCTCCCTCTACACCCACCCCTACCAATCCCTCTCCGTCCCCTCCCATCTCCGCCCCAGCCCAATACCCCACCTCCTTTCCCTCCCCAGCCTGGCCCTACCCCTTCCCTTATCCCATGGCCCTGCCCTATCCCGGATATCCACTACCCCTTCCACAAGCCACTCCCCAAGTTCCGGTTATGCCCAGTCCGGCACAGGTTGCTCCGGGTGTGCCCACATCTAACATGGCCGCCACTCCTTCCCTTAACCCTAATGTAACACCTTTTCCGGCCACCAATATGGCGGCCCCCAGTTCGGCCCTGATGCCGGTAATTCCCGGTGACTACCTATCCCCAGGTTTTGACTCGCTAGCCACCCCTGCATCCGGGGCTCGTTCCCAACCACCGACCCTTTCACCTCATGCGGGCCCTGCACCGCGTAAAAGAGCCAATATCATAGAATTCGATGATGACGAGATGGACAGGGTGTCCCATGTCTCATCGGAACTTGCCGCGGGAGCCCCAACTCATCGTTCTATCGATGACCCCTTTGGCCACAAGGGTCGGGGAGAACAGGCCCCTCCTAAATATGTTGCTTTTAATCCCACTCAAGCTAGTGCTCTAATGAAATCACTCCCTGACCCAGAAAAGCAGCCTATGCCCTTCTACCGAGGGATAGTTCAAATTCAAAAGACTTATTCCGCCGCATGGCGTGATTTACTGAGCATTTGTGCTATCAAAGCAGGGGATGCGTATTGGCCAAGTATGGCCCGACACCTCAGTACAGATCTGCTCAGCAGTGATGTTGATTACCCCTCTGGAGTAACCTTTTGCACCCAATTAAGAGAATGGGCTAAGGACAAACTTGCAGATCAGGCTGCTGGCCTTACTGATGTTATTCAAGATAAAGGAGAATCAGTGGAAAGGTTTCATGCAAGACTGTATCAAATGTTCACAGATTTGGGGTTTGATCTTACAGATAAGATTCATTCACAAATGCTGTCAGGTGCGTTTGTCCAAGGTGTTAAAGACTCTATACGCAAAGGAATCATTGCTGCACGTCCTGAATACAAGGTTGTTCCCTTGGATACCCTGCTTTTAGTTGCTAGAGGTCTGGAATCTGTTCAGACCCCAAGAAGACCCAATCCAGCTCCACTCATGGTGGCCCGCGCTACCCCCATCACCTCTGGCACCAGGGGTGCCAGGTTAGAGGATGTAACTTGTTTTAATTGTGGGGCTCAGGGACACTACAGAAGTGATTGTCCGGAACCTAAAAAGGAACCCGGGGCACCCAGAAAGTTCTCTAAGCCTGCCCCAGGCCCCAAGACCGAGAAAAAGATTCCAATTATTGAAGAACCAGATGATTAGGAAACTGGCAAGCCTGTGTCTGTAACCCCTATAATGGCAGCGTCTATAGGGGATAAGGGAGGGCCACTTGCCACAGTGACTTTGCCCATTGAAGACCATCCTACTACATTTCTAGTTGACACAGGTGCAGCCCGTAGTGTTCTACGAGAACAAGACCTGCCAGACCCATCCTTCCTGTCCAGTATTGATGTCTCTTGTGTTGGAGTGGATGGCCAGCCAAGACGTAGCCCTTTAACAACTCCACTACGAGTTGGCTCTAGCCTGCTTGCTCGCTTTGTAGTATCCTCCACATGCCCCATTAACCTGTTAGGTGCTGATGTTCTCTCACGCCTGCAAGCATCCATCACCTTTACCCCGGATGGGCAGGTAGAAATGTTTACACCTCTGTCTGTATCAGACACTTCAGCCCTATGCTCTTTGCCTCTGATGCTGCATTTAGAAAAGCCCCGTGAGGAGGCAGCAGAATTAAGGTCTAATTTCCCAGAGGAATTAAAAACACAGGTGCCCGCTAAGTTATGGTCCTCAGGCCCAGAGGACATAGGTCACCTAAATGTTCCCCCTGTGGTGGTAAAGCTTATTTCAGGAGCTAAGTTACCAAGGAAACCACAATATCCATTAAAACCAGCACAGTCCGCTGCAATTTCTGTCCACATCAAGGCACTCTTGGAGAAGGGTGCCCTGGTAAAATGTAAATCTGAATGCAATACCCCGTTATTTCCTGTGAAAAAGAAAACTCCAAAGGGTGAACCAGAGAAGTACAGGATGGTCCAGGATCTCCGTGCCGTTAATGAAGCTACCGTCCTGGACACCCCTCTTGTACCAAATCCTCACACTCTGCTCTCTGGAGTCCCACCATCTGCAAAATTCTTCACAGTTATTGACCTGGCTAATGCCTTTTTCAGTGTCCCACTGGACCCATCCTGTCAATACCTGTTTGCTTTCACTCATGAGATGCAGCAGTATACCTGGACTGTCATGCCCCAAGGGGCACAAAATTCTCCAAGTCAATTTGCAAAGGCCATGGGCACCATCCTTGACCCATGGCAAGCTGAGCACCCAGAAGTTGTCCTGCTTCAGTATGTGGATGATCTACTGCTGTGTGGAGATGATATTCCCACTACTGAAAGGTGTTCAATCAGTCTTCTTTCCTATTTGGCAGAACAGGGATGCAAAGCTTCACTCATCAAGCTACAATTCTGTCAATCTTCAGTGATCTTCCTTGGACATTGCCTATCTCAAGGTACCAGACATCTTACTCGGGACCGGGTAAGAGCTGTTCTGGACATTCCACCTCCAAGGACTTCAAAGTCTCTTCATGCCTTCCTAGGCCTCATTTCCTACTGCAGAGCATGGATCCCAGAAGCCTCTCTGCTTATGCAACCTCTCTATGACGCTCTTAAGTCTGACCCGTTTTGTCTGACCAATGACGCCCTGGACAATTTCGATGCTTTAAAACGTGCCATTGCTTCAGCTCCTGCCTTGGGCCTACCTGACTACTCCAAACCTTTCAAATTATTCGTCTCTGAAAGACAAGGCCATGCTACAGGAGTCCTCACCCAAACTAATGACTCAAGAGGCCGCCAGAGGCCAATTGGATATTTCTCATGTCAACTGGACATTGTGGCCAGAGGGACTCCTTCCTGTCTCAGGGCTGTTTTTGCTGCGAGAGAACTCATAGAAAGAACCTCAGACCTGGTCCTAGGCCACCCTCTGGTTGTTTTGGCCCCTCATGACATTTCTGCCATCATCAACCAAGTCCAGCTCAAGCACGTGTCTCCAGCCAGACATCTGCGCTTACAGTGTCATCTTCTTTTGCCTGACAACATTTCCATACAAAGATGTCAAGTGCTTAATCCGTCCACTCTTCTTCCACTCCCTGAGGGGGGTATCTATTATGGATTTATCACGGATGAAACCTACATTCACCTGCTCTGTGGATGTATCAAGAAAGTCATGCATCCACATTTGACATTTTATGAAGGCGAAAAACCTCTCTGTGAGGGCCCAGATCACGCCTTCTGTACCATGTGGTACAAACCGAACATTACTCCTGAACCTTGCTATGAAGATGAGCTTTACCACCGGACCGATGTAAAGCTTACTGCACAAGACTTCTATTGTGACTCTGACGGCAATAGTATGGTCTTGATCCAGCTACCTCAACAACTTAACTACCTTTACCGTCATTGGGATACTGCTATCCCACATATTCCTGTTACCAAGTTGAAGACAAGGTCATGGAATGATCTTGGGCCCATGGCAAAACTATGGGCCACCATGAACGAAGAACAGCTACAGGAAAATGGTATTGTCAAATACCCAACAACTGACCTTCTAGAAGCATGGCCACGCCATTTCCTGGAAAAGGAATTCCAAGATCTGGTCATAAAGAATGATTATGACCCAGAAACACCTCATGACTGTTTTGAACAGATGAAAATGGAAACAGTGCACTTACCAACTGTGCATGAGAACCCATTACCAGATCCGGATTTTACCCTGTTTGTGGACGGATCGAGATATGCCGATGAAGGTGGAACATATCACACAGGATATGCCGTAACCACAACAGATGAAGTCATTAAATCATCATCCTTACCGCCAGCAATGTCTGCGCAAGAAGCTGAATTACAGGCTCTGACTTCAGCATGCAAAATTTCCGAAGGAAAACGTGCCAACATCTATACAGATTCAAGATATGCCCTGGGTGTGGCACATGACTTCGGCCTAATTTGGAAGACTAGAGGATTTCTTACCACCGCCGGTACACCAGTCAAACACAGCACTGCAATCAAGGAGCTAATGGATGCCCTCCTACTCCCCAAAGAAGTGGCCGTTTTGAAAGTTAAGGCCCATGGGAAATTGGATACAGATGAAGCAAAGGGCAACCATTTGGCTGATCAAGCTGCTAAGTTAGCGGCCAGGGATCTGCAGGAAGTGGATGAAGAAGTGTCCGGACAAGAAGAAGAAGAAGAAGAAGAAGTCCCTATTTTTGCTTTGCAAACTCTTCCTACTGATTTGCGAATTTTACAAGAACAGCAAGCTACAGTCACTCCTGAGGAAATCCAGAAATGGAAAAAGAAAGGAGCTGTCCAAAAGGACGGAATATATTACAACAACTTCAAATTTTGTCTTCCCAGAAATTTATACCCAGCAGTGGTCCAATGGGCACATGGGCCTGCACACCTGTCAAAAGAATTGATGGCCGCCCTCATACAGAAGTATTATGAAGCACCTGGAATCACAACATTGATCAATAGCTTTTGCAAGGCCTGTGTCATCTGTGCAAAATGCAATCCAGGAAGACCAATTAAGGTGCCTGCGAAACACCTGGCAAAGCCCATGTACCCCTTCCAACGAATTCAAATTGACCACATCCAAATGCCCAAGAGTGGGCCCCATGAATATGCACTAGTCATAGTGGACATGTTCTCAGGATGGCCAGAGGCATACCCAGTGGCCAATATCACTGCAAAAACAACCGCAAAGCGCCTACTTACAGATATTGTATGTAGATTCGGACTCCCAGAAGTTATTGAGAGTGATCAAGGCCCAGCCTTTACAGCAACTGTGACTAAAGAAATTTGGACTGCTCTAGGGGTGACTCTAGCCTTCCATACCCCTTACCACCCACAAAGTAGTGGTAAAGTGGAGCGCATGAATGGCACTCTAAAAACCAGAATGTTAAAAATGTCACAAGAAACAAAGATGCCCTGGCCAGAAAGCCTACCAATAGCTCTATTTAGTGTTAGACACACACCTAGAGGGAAGCATTCACTGTCCCCATATGAGGTTCTATTTGGGACAGCACCCAGACTAGGTTGTTATTATCCGCAGCAGTTGCAACTCCAATCAGATGTTTTAGTAGACTATGTAACTGAACTTGCAAATGTCCTAAACAAAATACATGCCCAAGTTTTCTCTTCAATTCCAGATCCCGAATTGGATACAGGTTCCCATAACCTACTCCCCGGAGATTGGGTCCTGGTTAAGAAGTTTGTGCGGAAAAATACCCTAGAACCGAGATTTGACGGTCCATTCCAAGTTCTCCTGATTACCGCAACCTCCGTCAAATTGGCCGGTAGGCCAAATTGGATCCACGCTTCCCACTGCAAGAAATCTCCTGCCCCAGAGGAAGCGAATATCGCACAAACATGTATCTCTGGTACATCTTCTCCTTAATTAGCCTCATGAAAGCCCAGCAAGTAGCCATTACCAAAGACATTAGTGGGTACACCTTCTGGTATAATTCATCATGCACCCAGGTGGCTACTTATACCTTTGACTATTGTGATATTGTAGAATGCCCATTTCCCACACCACAAATCCAGAGCATCTATAGAGATATCCCTCATTCGAAAGACCCATATGTTTGTGTAGTTGACAAACAATGGGGGCACAATTGTGACCATTGGGGGGCGGCGGGGTGGAATGCCGGGCCTGCCTGGGGTTACAAACCAAAAAGTGCCGTAGCTAAAGTAGATGATCATGGTAGATCGCTCCTCCAGAGAATGACTTTGAGAAAGCCTGGGGGGAGTACACCAATGAAATTAATCCTTAACATTGAGCATCCAAGTCCAACAGATGCAGACCAGTATGTGATGGGAATGTATTGGAAAAAGGGTTCCTACCAAAAGTTAGGGCATTTCTACCTTAAAGATATGTGCAACTCTTCTGAGTGGCAAGGGGCCACCCATATGGTCCCTAACCCATTAAAACCTCATATCCAGACCTTTCAAGACATGATGGCCATTGCTAACCCCACTTCTGAAGATACCATGGCCGCTCAAACAGGTTTTAATGATGTAAATTTATGGTTAGAATGGATGAAATATAACGCTAATAAGCATAATAGAACTGCATGTTACGTGTGTGGAGGTGCCCGGCCTCACCTGGGTACCGTACCTTTAATCCTACCTGTAGATATAGAAGAATGTATTTTAAGCCTTTTTGCCTATCACTATAATTTTAACAGGTCCATATGTATTGCATGGACAAAGGAGTATCCTCTCCTAGCCAACGATGTCAAACCCCCTGATGGTATTACCGTATATAAAGGTAATTACACTTGCTATGCCATGTACGATGGTATTGGTAAATTTGTGGGTAACTTTTCCAAAGGCTATTGTGCTACATACAGAACTGTCCCTGTACGTCTGCTGCAACATCACACTAGGTCACTAGGGGACATTTATTGGTTGTGTGGGGATTTACAGCTAAGATCCAGAATGGACACAGAATGGTGGGGAGAGTGTACTTTGACTAAGGCCATTATGCCTATACATATTATTTCTGACACACACCTCAACACCCATGAGTTCAGCCACACTAAGGTTAAACGTGACGCCCCAGTGAAAGGAAGTTTTGATCCTCATGTATATATTGATGCCATTGGAGTGCCCAGGGGGGTGCCCAATGAGTTTAAAGCTAGGGATGAAGTTGCTGCAGGATTTGAATCAATTTTTACCATAGTTACCGCAAACAAGAATCTAAATTGGATAAATTACATTTATTATAATCAACAGCGTTTTGTCAATTACACCAGAGACGCCCTCCAGGGGTTGGCCGAACAGTTGCAGGCCACATCCCAAATGACTTTCCAGAATAGAATGGCCCTAGATATGATCTTAGCCGAAAAAGGAGGGGTTTGTAAGATTTTACCCGACACTATGACATGTTGTACCTACATCCCAGAAAACACAGGCCCTAATGGTAAAGTCACACTAGCTATAGAAAAATTAAATGACTTGTCTGAAGAGTTAAAAAGGAATTCTGGGATAAAAGATCCCTGGGAAAGATGGTTTGGTTGGATGACAGGATGGCAAAAGGCTTTAATGCAGATTGGTATGGCTATACTAATTTTTATTTTTATTTTTGCTCTTCTCTTTTGTTGTGTCCTCCCATGTCTGAGAAAATCCCTCATGAAGACTGTTGACCAAGCAGCACCCACTTTGACCCATCTCGAAGTTGATGACCAAGAATTCCAAGACATCAACTCACCCTGTCTGCCGCTGCAAACATTCCCTTTTGTTGATAAAGTGCAGGAATTCTAGGAAGGGACTAGCTCAGGGACAGCATCTGTCAGTGAATGGTAAAGGCCCCATGTGGAGAAGTGGTGGATTAGCTGCCATGGGATACCCTTGGGTGTGAAGCGTTCGAGAGCCATACTGACGGATGGTTAGCCTATTAGGGTCAGATCTAGGGACAGCCTTGCACTTTGCATTAACATCTAGCTAGCGGCCACGGGGTTTCTGTGCCTTTGGGTTAACACGTCTTCTGATACTAACATAATAAAGTTTATCTCTTAGAATCTAACATTTCATAGGGGGGACTGATGTGGAATTATTAAAAATTATTATTGTACTTGTATTGAATTATTGTACTAACTCCACTTTAACTTTATACTGTGACTTCGTCCTCCATTTTGTCCTCCTAACCTGACTTCTTCAGTCCTCCATTTTGTCCTCATGACTTAACTTGTTCATTTTAAAACTACATTACGTGACTGAACTTCTCAACCCAATTAATACAGTAGACAAAGACTGTGTTTCCTTCAAGGACAAGTACCAGGAGGTGCTGGCTACTCCTTAAGACTTGCTGGCTACTCCTTAAGAGCTTGTAAGATAGTACAGTTTGAAGGCCACAGAACACAGTAGTAATGAAATGTTCTATTCATAAGAGACCTTGCACCTGGACATAAAGCCTGATATCATTGACCGTGTAAAATGACGCTTAGGACCCCCTTGTCCCCCACCCGTGTCCAGAATAATCCCACCTCTGATGGGTGGGCACGGGACAAACCTCTTAATTTTACTAACCAATAGGTAAGACACTAACTCCGTCACTTAACAATTAATCCAATTGATGATGTTTATTTGCTGATATTCTAATAATCAATGATGACGCAAAATGCCTCTTAAAAGGGCCTGCGCGCCCGCTTTTTCTTCACTTGCCAATAAACTTTCTCGAAGTTATTTTAACCTGAACCTCGTGTGTCAGACTTAATTACTTCAGCGTATATACGCAATTTAATTTTATTGATTTGGACAGGAACAGATAGACTCTGAACATTTTGGTTTACTTTCAAAAAGTACCATAACATATCCAGTAATTCTGGGCGCTTAAGTAAGTGGAGCAATTAGATCAGGGATAGGAAACCTTTGGCACTCCAGATGTTGTGGGCTACATCCCCCATAATGCTCTTACACCCATAATGCTGGAAAAGCATCATGGGAGGTGTAGTCTAAACCATCTGGAGTGCCAAAGGCTGCCTGTGCCTGAATTAGATAAAACATTCTGCTGGTTTCTATGGTTACTGTTCCACCCTTAGAATGTTGCCTCCGATTTTTTCTTTATAGGAAAACCCAATATTCCATGTTCAATAGCCAGATTCCACACATTCAATAGTTTTCTTTAACCATGGGACGATTAGTCATCTTCTCCAGAACTATAAACAATGAATGATATATTACTAGACAAGTATTGTACATGATACTAAAATTAACAAAGATACAGCAAATTGTAGAGACATTCTTGTAAATATCTTCATTTCCCCTATGACCTTGAGTAGTCGGAGCAGTCCGATGATATAATTTCCGTTGCTCACTGGAGTGTTTAACAGACAGGAGATACTATTGATTGAACCCCAGCTGAAGTTCAGCTATGATTGAGATATATCTCTCAGGCTGGAACGAGAAATCAAAAGGATCTCAATCCATCGGCTCGGAGGAGATTTTGGATACCTGGAGCTAACTTGCAGAATGACAAAGTGCCTGGATGGTTGCAGAAACAAATTAAATGGAAAAATCTAATATTTTAACACAGAGGGAAGCCACATAGCACAGGATATATCAAATATTATCAGTGTGCCCACCTAAAAACACAATTTCAATCAACCCCCCCTCCAAATTGGAATCTGCGAATCAATGCTGAACTTAACTATACACTCCCCTTTGCATACACACACATATATACTTACATACATGGGCCAGCTTTGCAGATTCATATTTTTAGTTTGCTTTTGTAATTAGTTGCAATTCCCATATTATGGCAGTTTTCCCTGTATGTCACCATTTTGGGGTTGCAGAACAATTATCAATTAATAACGATTAATAACAACAGTAATAATAAAAGCTGTGATGCACTAGTGAGGGCCCTCAACCAATTAAAACCTGAGATATAAACAGTTGAGCTGATAAGCTCCCAACATTCTACTATCCACTGAAAAGGGAATAGCTGTTAAAGCTTACAGACATCTGTGCGAGATGGCCCCAAAATTTGCTTATTCAACTATTCCTTAAAAAAAAATTACAAAATAAATAAATAATAGTGATACATACACGCACATATAAATACACAAACAACTGCTAATCTAAATGTAAAACATTATCTACAGGCAGTTTTTGAAGGGCAACGTGATCATGTGACAGAGTTCCTTTATAGATGTTTACTCCACTGCGCATCATACACATGTTAGTCTTATCCTCTTTTACTGCGATATCTGTGCCTTTTAGTGTCTAGACGCAACTCCCATTGATTAGCACCCATAGAGCGTTTAACAAAATATACAGCTAATTTCAATTCCTTTAATTCAAAAATATCCAAAAAGTAGATTCCTGTTTGTGTTCATGGTTGGTGTGTACAAAAGTACCATACAATGTAGACCACTAGTGATTTACTAAAATAATCTATGGATAATATTGTATAGAGCAATATAGCATCTTTATATGCATATTAATAGTTTATATTTTAGATATCACCTTATAATATGACATGTACTCACATTTTACCAGCCCCTTATGTAGTCACCCTAATCATTGTTTGTTTGTTTTACAATATTGATTCTGTTTCAATAAAGGCAACATTACGGAGGTGAAAGGGTAACTAACATTTCATAAAAGCATCTTTCCCTTTCTTCCCCATTTACAGAAAGGATGTGATATGGAGGGTTCGGGTGGAAATAAATGGTGCGTAGATGTGGTACAGTAATGGGAGATTTATAACCAGCAGCAGCAACATCCTGTACAGAAGAAGTCAAATCGCGAGATTGTTTGTGGTGTGCACACAAGTTGGGATTTGTCTACAACTAAGGTGAACGTGTGTAATTGTCCTCATTGAAACCACAGACAGAGAGAGAGAGAAAATACAAAAAAAAATGTTTAACCAGCATGCTATTGTTGTGGAGACAACCCCATTTTTCATTTTGAGGATTATATTTAACTTTTACAATCACAGCTGTATTTTTGTTTTTCAAAATAATACCATTAACAAAATTTAGAGTTGCTGGATTTGGTCACCACAGGGACCTGGCTCTTAATTTATTCCCTTTATCCTCACACACATAAATTCAAACTTAGTTCACGAGGTTCCACTGAAAACACATGGCATCACACTGCTTGTTGTCATGGATGCCTGTCAGGAGTAAAACCAGCTCAATGGCTATACTGCCTTGTGTTACAATTAGCAACATTGGTAACAGCACTAACCAGTGAATGCCTTAGACAGCCGCACTGTGAAAGTGGCCGTGCCAAGAACAATTAAGGAATTCTAAAATGTCTGAAATAACGTTCAACTAGAAAATAATCAATATTCAAATATTAATTTTAGCATTGTGGTTGTTACCCTTTTTGACAGGGTTCCAAATTATGTACTAGGTCTGTGTACCAGAGAAAAAAATTCCGTTGATCAAATTTCATCAACGCCCAGGTTCGGCTCATTGAAATATCAGCCATTTAAACGATTATGGAAAACCTATTCAGACGAAAGAAATGATTATTAAAAATGAGCCTATAATAGTACTGCAAAATATATACATAATATCTCTATGTATTTATTTTTTGCAGTACAGGGATAAGCTCATTTTCACACCCTCTTAATGTGTAAACTAATTCCGGGTGGAATTCGGTCGACTGAATTCTGACGGAATAAAATGGTATTTTACCATTCATATTCGGTCCGCACTTGGTCAATGCTTGCGATTTTGAGCTTTATTTCGACTTTATTTGATTTATTTGTTATCGGTTTGATTGAGTGGCTGTCCCCCAAGCATGTCTTTTTTTTGGCGCCATAGATGGAACAACAAGGCCAACAAACCTGTTAGGCCATTGTCCATGTCGTTTTTTTTGTTTCAGAATTATGTAGTTTGAACGACCTGCCAATCGGACAGAATTCAGATAATTGCAATATGTTTGATACAGAATGCACACGTCTATTATGTACATTAGATTAACATGACAACAAGCTCTTTAATGTTAAAATCAGCACAGTGACCCAATTATCAAATCAAGTAAGAAGCAGTGCTTTAGTAAATGGTCATATACAGATCTATACGATCTAAGAGATGGAGACATTTTCTTGTTAAAGAGAAAGCATAATGTTAAAAGTTCAATGGAAACAGAAAAATATTTGGGACGGTAAAAATACAGTTCAAGAAATAAAGGTGATTTAAAGTGCAGGATTGAAACAAGTCTTAGATTTAACAAACAAAAAAAACAAAAAGTCTTACCTGCCTTTCCTTACCTCCCTTTCATTTATTATTTACGAAGATAAAATAGAGATATTGTCACCCAAAATTAATACAAATGTATATTTATCTCCAATACAGTTTTTTTTTTGTTTTTTGCTATTTAAAAGAATTTTTAGTAAACCTCTGAATGCCAGAGATATTGTGTAAACCCTTTAGCACACAAAGGGTTAAATCATTTCCTGTACAGGATTAATTATCTGAAGACGCATTTCTCCCACTGCCACTCAAATCAATAACCTGATGTGGCATTTTATATTATTTTCTTTTCGTTGTCTCTCTTTTTTTTTTTTCCTACAAAACACGGATAGTTCCATGCTTTCAATACAAGTCTTCAAAAGGCTTTGAATAATTAAACATTTGGTAATCCATGTAATAAAAATCGAACGTGCGCTGCCTTTCTGTAGGGGACAGCTGTGCAAAATATTGCTGAGTGATTTTATGCGTCGTTCTCTCTTCGTTAGAATGTCTGTCTTTGAATCGGGGGAATGTCAGGTTTTGGGGAGCCCCAATGAGGTGTAAAAGGAAATTAGCATCTTCCTCCATGCTTTCAAACTTCCCAATGAAATCGTAGTCAATTAAGCATGGGCTGCAAAGTCTGCTTACGTGATCCCAGTGGATGTCCATCCCTACTGGTCTATGGACATCTAGTAAGTATTGGATAAATTCTGTAAAATGTACCCCAGAACCTGTCCTTAGTGCATCTTTTGTGGCATTTGCTCTGTACCTAGATATTATGGCTTTGCCAAAAACCGGATGGTAATAATTGTTTGCATGTTCAAATTTGTCACGAAAAGCGGACACTAACCGTTCAAAAGGTTCTCGGACAAAGATCATCTTAGTATAGGTGTTTAGTCGGTAAAATATCCCGTTACGGTCAAAGCTGTCAAGCCTTTTCAAATAATTCCCATAATGGACAGTGTTATGTTGTATATCCTTGGTGGAAGAGGCAAGACCGTTGAGTACCATCAACACCCTTTTCCAGTTGGAGCATCCGGCTTTTGGAACCTCGCAATATAGAAGTTTGTGCTTGTCTTCCACAAAGATCCGTGATACGTGATATGGTGTGATAATTCTTCTTGCTCCACTTTTATACTTGGAGCAGATGTCTTGCATTAACTTTTTCCTCTCCCTTTGCATCTCATAAAGCTCCTTCCATTTGCTATTTCGGTCTTCAAGCTCCAGCCTTGTGAGGTCCACAGACGAGCTGTTCATTGCGATGAGAACCGGTGTCTCTCGAAGCAGAAATCGTTTCCTTTTTTTCAAAAGTTTTCTGTCTGTATTTTTTTTATTGTCTCTCCTGAGGAGCAACATTGTTTTCTGCCTTCTCTTTGTGTTCTGATAAACAGCTGCATATTGATAAGGTGGGTACGATGGTACGTCCGGGTTGATCTGCAATAATTGCTTGGCAGGGTTTTCTATTATGTTTCTGTATTGATTGTTAGATGTGCAGTCCTACGAACAAAACAGAACAGTGTTCAGAATGACAAGGCATAAAGTAAAGTGAAGATAATCATTGCCTCTAGAGTTACAAATTAAAAGTTTGCCCAAACAAAATCTACAGAAATACAGAAAAATAAACCAGCTAGTGTCACGGAACACCAAACAAATAATTCCAAATGGCTTCTGCATTTCTGATCCATAATTTATTCATCTTAGTGCTTTTTCAATGGATACAAACTTGCCGTAGTTCTAGTAAATGAAACCTGGCATACGTACAGTGTTTCTGTGTTAACAGTTAAGAGGGTTTTACATTTTTAATAGACTCGGAATATAATTTTCTGAAGCTGGTGGTGTTTTATCATGATTTGTATAATACCACAGAGTCCCGATCACTACAGATAGCCTCAGGAAAAGGAAAACATGCAAAGCATCTGAACTGGAAATCACAAATCTTCCCGAGAACGCATGCATTTGGACGCTAAGTTGCTAACTAAATTAGTTTTATTATTTTTTTATGGAGGCAAACACAATAAAAACCAACAGAGTGAGAGAGAAGACAATACATATTAATTCATTCGGTGGGATACAGTATTACTAAGAGAATAAAACAAATAAAGACAAGCATGATGGAAATATGAGAACTTGCAATCTGCAATCACTTTTAAAGGGATAGCAAAATTACCTAGAAGTGGTGTGGGTGCAATGTCCTTGTCCTTTCAAAAACGAAAAAACAAAACAAAAAAACAATATGATCGCTACAATTTAATCCCACCAGGGCGGGAATGGCTAGGCAGTGGGTATAGTACCAGCTCTATCCTGTGCTTCTACTCCAACAGTATAACTAGCCAGAAAGCTACAGGAGATCTACCAAGAAGGAGCTCCCCTTTCTGGTAATAGATGGAAACGACACAACCTTTCCCTGTCACAGGGCATACATTGTATCACACATCTATCTCTTTAATGATACAATATACACACTCGGACGGTGCAAAAGGGGGTAGTTTACATCTATTACCAGAAAGCGGAGTTCCTTCTTGGTAGATCTTGTTTAGCTTTTTTGTTATTTTTCCATGTCCATTAAACCCTGCAATGTAAATTATTGCAGTTTAAAAAAAAAATTGTAATGTTTTCATTGCAGGGTTAATCCACCTCTAGTGGCTGTCTTCCAGAGAGCCACTAGAGATGCTTTAACAGCACTGACCGAGTAAAAACGTCAAGTGAGGCAGACGCCCCAATGAAGACATTGAATGCAATGTTTTTGTATTGGGAGCGTGAATGCTTCTATGAGAAGCATTGGATTGAACCATTGCTAGAGGAGGCCATGCATCCTCTAAGACATCGCAGGAGGCGGAGTGGTGAGCAGAGCTAACTGAGCCTCCGCTCTGGAAAGTGGTCGATAGAACGTTTATTTATTTATTTTTGCACACGGGGGAGGAACCAGGATAAAACTAGGGACAGGGACAGTCAGAGTTAGGAATACAGGTTTGCATTCCTAACTCTAAAGTGTTCCCTTAACCCCCAAATATTAAAAAAAAAGTACTGAGCATTTTTACTTTAGTTACATTTTGATATTATATAAAATTGTCGAGTCTCCCTAATTATGAAAACCTTTTAACTTTTGCTTATAAAATGTCAGCAATTGCAAGAGAAAAGGGACAGGATCTTTGCACCAAAACCGCTTCATTAAGACCAAGTGGTTTTGGTGTTTAAGAGTACTCATTTCACCAAGAAAGGCATATTTATCTTGTTGACAGTTTTGAAGTATATGTCGAGTTGTTATGAAAAGGCAGGAAAAAAGGTGATTCTAACTACCGGTACATTCTGAATGGCATTATTCCAATTACACATAAATCTCCTTCATTCCAATATGGTGTTAGACATGCTTTATATTACGGCAGTATTTCAAAAATTAGGACCACAAACTAGCTGTAAGCCTCTTTAAAATAAAATAATCTTAATACACACAACTTGCCACGACCAAGATCCAAACTTCTGTTTTCAAACAAACATCTAATGAATATGCTTTTATTAAATTTACAATGATTAAATACGATTACTGTTTTCTAGAATGGCCATGAGATAAAGAATTGGTTAACATCAAAGCTCTGGATAATCACTTGAAATATGTCTCCCCAAAGATTTCCCCACAACCAAGAATGTGCTGTCTTGCACCCTCTAATGCATTCTAACAAGAAGAGAGCCTTATCTGGATCCATTCAGCAGCGTCGCAGGTGAGGCCCTACAGCCATTAGCCGGGTGTCAAAACTGCCAGCCTAACAGTATAATGGACATTGAGTGACAGTTACATTATCACTGGATTATTAACCTGTGCAGAGGCACAGAAAATACATTCGCTTAAAGCTCAACTTTCGGCGCATTTCTGACACAATCTTAAAGGCAAACGACTACCTTATGTGTGCCTATTTTATGATGTTTGCTTAATCAGGTTATTTAGAATTTATTCAACCTTTTCCAAAGAGCTGGTAATATAATGTGTTTTGGTAAATTAGCATCACATTATTTGATTCTGTTATGAGAAAGTTTTTTTGTTTGTTTTTTTTTCTTTGCAAAAAATCCCTGTTTAGTAGATGTACCCCAAATTAGAACTTGCATGTCTTAAAAACATCTTGCAAAACCTGCAGATCTCTTGTCTGCATCCTTTGCAAGCCCTCCCCTTCTAACCCCGCCCAGACTTTTTGTGGCGGTCCAATCACAGATTTCCCAATGCAGCTCAATGGGAAGTCTTTGCAAGGCAGGTGATCTGGGCAATTGCTGCCTCTCAAGTTTAAGTCCACTGAGCTAAGCAAACCAGGAAGTTACAAGACCGTTTGTCTGATTGACAGCCAAGGGGGTGTAACCAGGTTAATTTATAACATTTGTACATTTCTATTGGAATCTGCACTTTTTTCGAAATGAAAAAAATAAAACAGGACCATCTCTTCTCTTAAAATATTTTAGTAAGCTTAGATGTGCTTACAGGTTCTGGAGTGTCCCTTTAACACAAACATACCATATCCCCCATTAGACCACGTAGATTAATACTTTCTGCTGCCAATTTCTGAGTTTAAGGACGATTTGTAGCAGCTGTGACACAGTGAGGGTTAATGGGAGACTACAAGATAGAATCAGTTTTACCATAGTGCATTCATTAAAGTCCACATTTAGAGCAGCTGGTATACTGAGCAACGGAAACGGCAGAAAATAAGTTCAGTTTAATATGCCAAGCCTGGCAGGGTTCAAGCTGATGTCTGTATAAAATCTGTTATCATGCAAAGTGAGCCATTCTGGGAGGATCTGGCATGCCACCATCAAATATGCCGCCGCTGTTACACCAACAGGCAGAGCCTTAAAACAGTCTTAACATCACTAGGCATTGCTGTTACTTTGTTTACCTGTTGTATCAGGGGGTCGTATTCTCTCTGATTGGACTGGATCCCTGACAAATTGACAGTATATAATGTGACTGTAGTGCTGATGGGTTTATAATGGTGTTTTTTTTTTGTTTGTTTTTTTATCATCAATTAGCACTGACTGCTATAATAAAGATTCTGACTGTTTTTAGGGTGAGGCTACCCTGCTTCGCAGGGTTAGAGGCAGGACTTTGACGGACTTCAGTCTTTTTCCAACCTAGATTACTATGTAATAATGTCTTTACACTTGTTTCCAGTTGAATTTTGCAGAATCTGAGATATCTCGGTTTGATAAATTGTCCAGTTAATAAATATGTGGGGGTTTTTCATAATCTGGCGTTGAAAAAAAAAAAAAAAAAAAGCCCTGCCCTGGTTTGATAATTTAATTTTGAAATTTTACTGTGAAGAAATAGATTTTTGGAAGGTCTAATAACTGGGCCAGTGTGTACAGATATAATAACTGGAGTTGGAATACAAGTGTTGTTTATTGAGATTTCTCAAAAGGTCTGCACCAACTGTTCCCTGCATGATGCAGGAGTAATCATAAAATATTTAGCAAAACCTTAAAGGGACACTATAGTCACCTGAACAACTTTAGCTTAATGAAGCAGTTTTGGTGTATAGAACATGCCCCTGCAGCCTCACTGCTCAATTCTCTGCCATTTAGGAGTTAAATCCCTTTGTTTATGAACCCTAGTCACACCTCCCTGCATGTGACTTGCACAGCCTTCCATAAACACTTCCTGTGAAGAGAGCCCTATTTAGGCTTTCTTTATTGCAAGTTCTGCTTAATTAAGATTTTCTTATCCCCTTCTATGTTAATAGTTTGCTAGACCCTGCAAGAGCCTCCTGTATGTGATTAAAGTTCAATTTAGAGATTGAGATACAATTATTTAAGGTAAATTACATCTGTTTGAAAGTGAAACCATTTTTTTTTTCATGCAGGCTCTATCAATCATAGACAGGGGAGGTGTGGCTAGGGCTGCATAAACAGAAACAAAGTGATTAAACTCCTAAATTACAGTGAATTGAGCAGTGAAATTGCAAGGGAATGATCTATACACTAAAACTGCTTTATTTAGCTAAAGTAATTTAGGTGACTATAGTGTTCCTTTAACAATCAGTCAGAAGAAACCTGCAAATCTGGCCTAAATGGGACATTTTGTATCGATGTAGATAATGATAAAATAGATAGATGAAGAATTACTGATAGATACTGTAACGGACCGTTTCAGCATAAAAGGGAATAAAATCCGTTTAGGCGATAATCCCCTTTTCTCAGAAAGGCACAGCTACTGCAGAACATCAAAAACTCACGAATTGGATATAGGTGAATGCATCAAACTCCCGAACTGCATACCAGGGAATAAGATAGCACTCCAAGCTGGAACCTCACGAATAGCTGCTAGCAGATGAATAGGAAAAGCAGACATCAGCTTACACTCCTAGCAGTCAATCTCCAACAGCATACAGTGAATCCCCCCAAGAACGAGACAAGGCTCCGTGTTGAAGGTCAAGCAGTGGTCTGAGGTGCTGGGGCACCCAGCCTGGTTTTTACATGAGTACACATACAGGCCACACCCAGGGGGAGGCATAAAATAACCAATGACATAGATGTTACATCCCACACATCCCCTCCCCTTAGTGTGACACATAATCTCATTATGCATACAGTTCAAAATATACTTTTACACAACTTTCGTAACTTTAAAACCATACATCACATTCACATAAAAATACATATCCTCAATCAATCCATTCAGGGGAACAACATATTAAAAAATGGCATGAATCAGACCAGGGGTTCAAAAGTTAGTAAAAGTATCTTTTGTTCCCCCTGGCTGGCAGAAAAACATCCCCACAATGCATCCCGGTTTCCTCCCTTCTGCCCTGGAGATAATTGGAGAAGTAATTCAATTATCCAGGACTAGAGGCAGACTCCATTAACCACATGGTTGCAAAACGACATAAAACACTTTAAAATACATGAAGTCACATTTTACACATAACACACAGACATTTCACATATCCCCAGATAGCTCAGGTCTGAGTGCACATTATTAGGTGAATGGCACTCAGACCAACCGAATACAGTTTAATCGCCATAGAGCCAAAGTCTTTAATCACACGAATAGGCTCCATGGCATAGCTATCTGGGTTACCACAGCTCACACAGGGCAAGTACCAAATGACCCCACTGTATTTAAAGGGCCAGAATGAGTGACATACACTCTGGTATGGCCGAATACTGTTTTTAAAGGGCCCAATCTCCCAGGGCCATAGTCCAAAGGCAGCAGGCGGGCAACCAGGCTCCTCCAAAACAATGTGGCGAGATTGGTTCCGTCACATCTCTCCCCCTTTCCAAAAAGACTAACAGGGTACCTGACCTCCTGCCGGTCAGTGCCCTGGTTAGTCCAGCAACCCACCCCCAAAGCAGAAAAAACAGTACAGCCCACCCACAATAAATGGTTACTACACCTGGGTAGAGGAGAAGTTGGTCCATGTCCAGGTGCCTCACCACGGCTGTGTAGGGGACTGGTAGGCTGCCTTGGTGGGTTGCTGAGTGGGCAGAGACCAGCGGTACTCTGTCCTGGTGCCAGCACTACCACCGGAGTAGTCTGGTTGGAGCCTGGTTGCTGGAGACTGACTGTCTCCCCCTTGGATACACAGCTCTGTCGTGGGGGGGGGTAGGATCGACCATCCCTAACCCCTGTGTGGTAAGTGCAGAGACCACGGTCCCATCTGCACAGCTGTGGGGCTTACCGTCTCCCCCTGGTACATTAAGCTGTCGCTGGGGAGAGGGGGTAACAGGCTCCTCTCCCAATAGAACACTCTGCCGCTGGGGAAAGGAGACTGGGCTCTCTATTCCCTGCTGGACACTCTGCCGCTGGGGAAAGGAGACTGGGCTCTCTATTCCCTGCACATCAATGATCCGCCGCTGGGGAGAGGTGGTAGCAAGCTCCTCTCCCATACATACTTCCATCATCTGTGGAGGGAGACCGACTGTCCCTCCCAATACAGTGTCCTGCTGTTGGGGAAAGGAGACTGGGCTCTCTATTCCCGGCTGGACACTCTGCCGCTGGGGAAAGGAGACTGGGCTCTCTATTCCCTGCACATTACGGATCCGCCGCTGGGGAGAGGTGGTAGCAAGCTCCTCTCCCATACATACTTTCCGCCTTTGTGGAGGGAGACCGACTGTCTCTCCTCCCAATACAGTGTCCTGCCGCTGGGGAAAGGAGACTGGGCTCTCTATTCCCTACACATCAATGATCCGCCGCTGGGTAGAGGTGGTAGCAAGCTCCTCTCCCATACATACTTCCATCATCTGTGGAGGGAGACCGACTGTCTCTCCTCCCAATACAGTGTCCTGCCGCTGGGGAAAGGAGACTGGGCTCTCTATTCCCAAAAAATCACGCTGCTGCAGGGGGGTAGGACCAACTACCTCTGCCCCCTGTAACTCAGCCTGCCGCTGGGGAATGGAGACTGGGCTTCCAATTCCCAATAAATCACGCTGCTGCTGGGGGGTAGGACCAACTACCTCTGCCCCCTGTAACTCAGCCTGCCGCTGGGGAATGGAGACTGGGCTCCCAATTCCCAATAAATCACGCTGCTGCTGGGGGGTAGGACCAACTACCTCTGCCCCCTGTAACTCAGCCTGCTGCTGGGGAGGGAGGACGCTGCTCTCCTCTCCCTGCACTTCACACTGCCTTCCCGGCATATCACTCTGCTGCTGGGGGGTAGGACCAACTACCTCTGCCCCCTGTAACTCAGCCTGCCGCTGGGGAATGGAGACTGGGCTCCCAATTCCCTGCAATTCACACTGCCGCTGGGGAATGGAGACTGGGCTCCCAATTCCCTGCAGGACCGGTGGAGAGACCTCGGTCCCATCTCTACCGGCCACCTGGGGTTCTTCCCAGTAAATCTCTACAATATCTTCCCAGCGGAAGGGGTCTGGATCTGGGTCTGTCACCTTACTGTCCTGCTGAGCCTTCCCAATGAAGTGGAAGAGATCTCGGTAGTTTTGCTCCAGTTCCCACTCCAGGGTTGCTAGGTGAGCCAGGTCTTGCTCTACCTCATGGGGGTCATCCCACTCATGCCTAGCCTCCCTCTCATAGAAAATGTCCTGCAATCTGGTTTGCGCAGGGCTCCCGAAGCCAGGCTCTGCAAAGGACTCCCATAACAAGCCAGGACCATCAAACTCCTCTCCCTCTGGCTTGTCATGTTCGGCTGTCCAGGGTATATACTGTGCCATATACCACCAGAGCGCCTGGTAGGCATCCTCCAGCCATAGCTCCTGCCATACCCGGTGCTCTAGTTCCTTCACCCATCCCTTCAGGGGCTGCTCTCCCAGGAAGGGTATCCGCAGTGCCAGGCGTGTCTGCCATCGCTGCTCTTCACTGGGGAGACTCTTGCCCCGCTGGTACTGTACGTTATCCAGGGCCTGGTACCAGATGCCTTTCCTTAATGCATCCCGGTCATCCATGTCACCCTCATTGTACTCCACTGCTGGTTCCATCCTGGTGCTGTCAGGGTCGCTGTACTCAGACATGCGTTGCCCTCAAATTGTAAATCCAAAGAAATGGTGTTCTGTAGCTGTCCTTCTGGCTGTAGGAACGATCCCGCCGCTGCCACCAATTGTAACGGACCATTTCAGCATAAAAGGGAATAAAATCCGTTTAGGCAATAATCCCCTTTTCTCAGAAAGGCACAGCTACTGCAGAACATCAAAAACTCACGAATTGGATATAGGTGAATGCATCAAACTCCCGAACTGCATACCAGGGAATAAGATAGCACTCCAAGCTGGAACCTCACGAATAGCTGCTAGCAGATGAATAGGAAAAGCAGACATCAGCTTACACTCCTAGCAGTCAATCTCCAACAGCATACAGTGAATCCCCCCAAGAACGAGACAAGGCTCCGTGTTGAAGGTCAAGCAGTGGTCTGAGGTGCTGGGGCACCCAGCCTGGTTTTTATTACATGAGTACACATACAGGCCACACCCAGGGGGAGGCATAAAATAACCAATGACATAGATGTTACATCCCACACATCCCCTCCCCTTAGTGTGACACATAATCCCATTATGCATACAGTTCAAAATATACTTTTACACAACTTTCGTAACTTTAAAACCATACATCACATTCACATAAAAATACATATCCTCAATCAGTCCATTCAGGGGAACAACATATTAAAAAATTGCATGAATCAGACCAGGGGTTCAAAAGTTAGTAAAAGTATCTTTTGTTCCCCCTGGCTGGCAGAAAAACATCCCCACAATGCATCCCGGTTTCCTCCCTTCTGCCCTGGAGATAATTGGAGAAGTAATCCAATTATCCAGGACTAGAGGCAGACTCCATTAACCACATGGTTGCAAAACGACATAAAACACTTTAAAATACATGAAGTCACATTTTACACATAACACACAGACATTTAACATATCCCCAGATAGCTCAGGTCTGAGTGCACATTATTAGGTGAATGGCACTCAGACCAACCGAATACAGTTTAATCGCCATAGAGCCAAAGTCTTTAATCACACGAATAGGCTCCATGGCATAGCTATCTGGGTTACCACAGCTCACACAGGGCAAGTACCAAATGACCCCACTGTATTTAAAGGGCCAGAATATGGCCGAATACTGTTTTTAAAGGGCCCAATCTCCCAGGGCCATAGTCCAAAGGCAGCAGGCGGGCAACCAGGCTCCTCCAAAACAATGTGGCGAGATTGGTTCCGTCACAGATACTATTAAAAAATTACTGAAAGATACTATTATGTCAGCCACAATCTTGGAATGACTCACAAACTAGAACAAAAGTTTGCTCATTTTTTCCCCAATCCAGCAACGAAGCGGTTAATTTAGATCTAAACTGTATGCCACGTCCAAAGTCTATTTCTCTGTTCACAGATGTATCGTGTTTTATTACATAGCCAGACATATTCCTGAGTCTGTCACAATTAATCATCAATCATATAGCTAATAATTGTCCTGTACAAAATGTCTAAACCACCTTTATAAATTACCCAATTAGCTTCATCATGTTGATATCAGTCACAATTCCTCATGGGAACTCACGGAGGGAGAGAGAGATAGCTTGCTGACTGCCGCAATAACTGACCCGTGTCACAGACCGTTTATTGTAATAACAGAGGTGAAATGGAAGGAAACATTAAAACACATTTGCAGTAGGTAATTAGAAAGGTTAAATAGCAAATAATGGGCTTTATTATTACATTTATGTATTTATTTAATTAATTTAAAAAGTGAAGTTAATTACCAGTGCTCAATTAAGTACAATTATATATATTTTTTAAAGCCATTGGTTAAACTAATGCTGCTGTCTGTTTTTGTTTTGGGAATAACTGGCCTTTGGCTATTTATAGACAGTGGTTGTTGCAGAATATAGTTTTTAATTCAGAATTACAATTGTGAATTTACACTGCTATAATTATTAGTAGCAGTTTATACATGATGGGAGATAATATACTGAATGACATGGCAAAGTACCCATAATATACAAGTTGCAATCAGTGACAACACATTCATAAAAGTGACTGCAGTAGACCTTACCACCACTAGATGGAGCAATGTTTCTTTCACAAACAGACCCAAGAACTAACTTCTTCTGCCTCTAAAGCAGTTTCCAAGCACAAGTAATATTAATAAAGATTAATTTTTTAAATTAAGGACATTCACCTATGTTCCAGGAATTTCATATATGCCCATCATATTTTATTCCCTAGTGAATAACCTTTCATCGGATAACTTGATCACCCATCTGTCACACACACGCAGATTATGTGAAAGAGAGGGGGCGGTTAAATTCATAGCAGCCCCCTTCCAGGTCTTGTAGAATAAAAGACCCAAACGGCAAAGCATCATGGGTGTTGCAGTTCTAGAACAGAGTGTGAGTGTGTGTGTGTGAGTGTTCTATTTTGCCCCATCCCTGTAATACGGGGTTTTTAATAATCTAGAAATCTGTACTATTTATAGTATTTTATGAACGTACCTTTTTTGATTGGTGCAAGGTTAATTCAAATTTCATGCCTAAAAATGGAAGAGAAATACAAAATAAAATTACAGTGGGTCACACATTTTAACAAAATGGCAAAAAATTATATATTCAATGTATGTGCAGACTAGTTGCTGTGACAGATTATTATGTAATAGGGTTAAAAGTTGGACATTTTCACTAAAATAGACAGCTCTCTTGTTAATATTCTCCAATTCTCAGTGTAGTGCAGGCATAGGCAACCTTTGGCACTGCAGATATTTTAGACTACACCTCCCGTGATGCGTTGCCAGCATTATGTGTGTAAGAGCATTATGGGGGATATAGTCCACAATATCTGGAGTGCTGAAGGTTGCCTACCCCTGGTGTAGTGCATACTATTAACAATATCTGGGTTGGGCCATACATTTCTTGAAAATACCAATCAGAACAAACATTTATACCATCATATAAAACAAACATTGCTGTCCCCTACATCTGTGTCCGATACTACAGGGTTAAACAGTAAATACTGCTCAGGAGCCAGAGAGAGGACAGAACAATTCTCAAACTGTGATCCCTAGATTGAAACGGGCTTCTTGCAGCTCTGTTCCGTGGCTGGAACATTTACTGGTAATTGCAAATGTTTAAACAAAAATACAGAGAGAGTTCGTGTGATTCTCACCAGCAACAATAATACCCACAACTTAACTAGCTGTGTACTGTGTTCCATGATAACGTAGGCCCTGTCTCTTTCAACAGCAATCAATATTGTACAGGAGAGCCTGTCACTAGGCATTTCTAGCTATTCTTTAAATACATCTCCTATTAATCCGTAGACAACGTTTAGCTGCACAAAAGAGCAGTGCTGTGAATTTCATGGCTTGATAATCCAGCCCCCTGTTTTCGCTTATATTCTTCCCAAGAGCCAGTTGACAAGAGCTGTCAGACTCCAGGCACCATAACCACTTCAAAGATTTGAAGTGGTCATGGTGCCTGGAGTCTGTATTTGCAGTATTATGCTAACTCCCTCTCCGGCAGCAATATAGGAGCGTCATTAGCCAGACTATATATTGGACGGCTGATATCAGCATACATGGCATGCTAGTGACAGGAGTCCAATGACAGCAGCCCTTCCTCCATGGCCTCGTCTCAGACTATCATCCCCTCACTAGTCTAATGCTATCCTTACCCTTTGTGTCACTATACCCCACTCCCTCTAGCATGTAAGCTCATTGAGCAGGGCCCTCAACCCCTCTGTTCCTGTGTGTCCAACTTGTCTGGTTACAATCTACATGTCTGTTCGTCCACCCATTGTAAAGTGCTGCGGAATTTGACGTCGCTCTATAAATATCATAATAATAATAATAATACATCCGCCCCTCTAGTAAGGGGGAGTGACATCAGTGTAGGAGGACTGGGCTCAGTGGGAACTTGGCCTCACTGCTAGAACAGAGGTAAGTTATTGCTTTATTTATTTATTTATTTTGTTTTAACTGGGGGTAGAGGGCAAACCAGAAAAGCAAGCGTTGGTCTAACCAACAAAACACTGTTTTATTGTTGGAGTAACCCTATAAGATGACAACTCATTATAACGAGTGCAATATAGCTGCAACATCAGCTATCCATCCCACTGGGTATACATCCAGATTATAACGTTTCCATATCCATGGGACAATGAAAAGAGGGAAGATTGAAGAAAAAAAAAATCACATCACAAGAGTTCTTTAAAGGAACACTATAGGGTCCGAAACACAAACATGTATTCCTGAGCCTATAGTGTTAAAAACACCATTTAGGGGACTTGCCCCCCCTAAGAGATAGGAAAACGTACCTTATTTCAAGCGCCGTGCGGGTTCCGCTGGTGCTGGTTCCGCCCCCGCCACCAATCCAGCTCCTTGCTGACATCACAATTAAATGATTTTGGACAATCCAATGCTTTCCCATAGGGAAAACATTGGATTGGCTGAAATCGTCAAGGAGGGGGGATGGGGGCAGGGCCAAATGCCGGCTTGGCCAATCAGCACCTCCTTAACAGAGATGTTTTGAATAAATGACTATACTCACCAGAACAACTATATTAAGCTGTAGTTTTTCTGGTGACTATAGTGTCCCTTTAAGGATCTCTGACTGTACTTAGTGTATAACAAGTTAACTTTAACACGTGTGACAAATTCCAGACTTTCTGTTTCAGAATACCAGGGCAGCATGCAGGCCATTAATATATAAAACGCGACATCCAGAATTGCAGCATTCTTAGAATGATTTAGGTGTAGGTGTATACGGTTAAAATGCCAACATTTTATCAGATTCGATTGCAACAAAATTCAATGACAACATACACTCTGTGAATATAGCAGAGGAGTTGTTTTTTTTATTTTTTTTATTTTAGATGATTATTTTAACACAAGCCATGATCTCAGTAGCAGCGACTAAAGGTTTCCATTAACAGTCAGTAATACTGACGTGTAGAAGCTGTGAATTTGCATATCTAAATATGTATTAGTTAAAAATAAAATAAAAAACGCTACACTGAAATTAAAGGAATAGAAGGGGAAAAAAATATATTGCTGTTTCATGAATGAAACACACAACAATGTTTTTTTTAATTTCCTAGAGTTCTGCTTTCTTATTGTGTTGGTTTTTTTTTTTTACGGAGCACTAACCTAGACCGCAGCGCTGTACACAAGTAAAAACATACATAGATCTAGGGGAGAGACTCACGGTACTACAAGCAGGAATTACTCAGCAGAGATCTATTTATTAAGTATTCCAACTCCGAAATAATGAGATGCTATGATTGGCTGACAGGTATCAGCTATGTCCTAGTCTAAGTATTGCTCCTTTATGGAATCCTGGGAATTTGCAACAAGTGTCAGAATCTCTTAGTTTACATTTTTGTTTTCTGTATATTTTAATACATCATCTATTAAAACAGGGGTCACCTCCTGCCCACTGTGTCTCTAATCAACATTTATAATGTGAGTTTTTGTAAATTTTTTACGGTTTCCCTCGTCGACCCATCTGCTGGATTTATGGGACGGTACAACGTCGGTAAAAGGTGTCCTGCAGAAAATACTATTGAGAGGAGTTTAAAATCCAAGATTCTATTTTTCTTTTCTCTAAGGCCATAGTCTAAGATTCTATAAATGACTGATGCTCACACTGCTGACGGGATTACATCATGGAAACTGATCATTCTTATTTTTATAAGCGCAGGAGCACAGGGCATATGTTTACGCTGGGGATTAAAGGCTTCTCAGTCACTCAGAGATATCTGTGATATGTATGGATGAGCGAGTTTCATCTCCATGGGGAACCCAATCCAATTAGTGCATTACATTTAATAAGCACCTTCCAATTCAGCTATCTGGAGATGTAGTATGGGGAGGGGGGTCAGTATAGCGGGGGGAGTTAAATAAAAAAATAAAATAGATGATCATAGATTATGTATAATAGGGTAGGTCACAAGCAAATAACCGGTTGAGCATGTTTAAGTTTTAAATTCTTCAAAGTCCCTCGATAGGGTGGATTCACTAACATTTTGAATTGTAGCGAATTGTAGAAATCAAAATGGAGATAATCTAGCCTGGCGCTACAGTTGGGTTAGAGAATTATTTTAGAGATCAGCAATTTTTTTTTTTTTACATTTTTTTTTTTTTTTTTTTTTAGCACTTTGCCATTTGGATTTCAATTGCCTACAATTCAATGTTTAATGGATAATCCTCCCTGTGTCTAAAAACACAGACACGGAACGTCACCATTGATTAACTGCAGCCAATGGAACTTTAATTGGGAGATAAGTTGCACCAACATTATCCAGCGTTAATTGTCCCTTTTATATCTGCAATCGTTTTAAACACCCTACTAGTCATGTTTTGCAGACGAGCAGTCCATGATTGCTCCCTATGTAATGTAATTTATTAGGATCTATAACTCTGGCTGGCCACGGATCCCCTGTACTTAAGCTTTTATTCAGTCCTGTTACTGACAGTTGGACAAGATATACTGTGTGCGCTTTCAGATACGTGATTATATCAGCACATTAATTGCTCAGCACTGCATAGATATCGGTGTCAGGCGCTCGCGTTACTATCCCAGAGACACAGAGCAGGATGAATCTGTTCATTCGGTTGCTAATCACTGTGATGCATCTTGAGATATGTGACTTCTAAATAGTCTGTTTCGCTCCCTCTCACCTGAGATGTGTCACATCCCATTTCCACGTGCCGAAAATCATCCTTAAGTGTACTGAACTTGGTTGGTAGAAAAAAAATTGTACTGCAAAGATTTCCTCTAATCAAATCTCAGTTTAGAATTCTACAGAATCCTTGACACACTCAGCATTTAAATCCTCGAGTTACTGAGAAACATGGCAGGGTATTATAAATTATATTAATATGAGTTTCGCAGTATATCTGCACCCACTGGGTACATGGAAAAATCATTTCTTTCAATGCTTTTGCAATTATCTTCAGCTCGTAAACTGATAGTTGATATAATCGGATAACGCAGCAGTAATGCAACTGGCTTTCACGGGTGAATCCCAATACGTCGGCTCCGAGTGACCTTGGTTTCAGCTGTATCAGATTCAGCTGTAAATTCAGCGGTTCGTACATGACGTTTGATGGGTGACTGCTGTTTATTTACATTTACTGGATAAAAGCAAAATAAAATGCTTATTATTACATTTGAGATTATTTTAGAACACTCAGCTAGTCCATGAATGAGATCTGGTCTATGTAATTTGGCCGAAAGAACTAATTAGCAAATTCTCCCAAAATGCAAAACACAAACAAAAAACAACTGTCAGATAATCAGAAACCATACATATATAACCGTGATTGTTCCCCTGTCCAGCCTGCTAAAATCAAGCTTACTTGCACTCAGTAAAGTTATGTTCTTACCTGCATCTTGTACAACCCCCGACTTATCCAGTGTTGCAGGCTGCCAGTCTATCTACCCCAAGAGAGACCTTCTGAAAACCTAAAGGGACACTATATTGCCAGGAAAACAAACTTGTTTTCCTGGCACGATAGGGTCTTTGGGTCCCCCCCACCCTCAGGGTCCCACTCCTCTGGGCTGAAGGGGAAGGAAGGGGTTAATCACTTACCTTTCTCCAGCGCCGGGCTCCCTCGGTGCTGTGGACTCTCCTTCCTCTTCCGACGTCATCCACTTAATGCGCATGCGCGGCAAGAGCCATGCGCGCATCCAATCAGTTCATAGGAAAGCATTTCTCAATGCTTCCTACGGACGCTGGCGTCTTCTCACTGTAAAAATCACAGTGAGAAGCGCAGAAGCGCCTCTAGCGGCGGTCAATGAGACTCTGAAACTGCTGTGTTTACAGCTGCAGGGTTAACCCTAGATGGACCTGGCACCCAGACCACTTCTTTGAGCTGAAGTGGTTTGGGTGCCTATAGTGGTCCTTTAATGAAGCAGTTTTTATGTAGAGCTCATGCATCTGAAGCGGTGCCATACTTTATTTTGAAAATGTCCGGAATCTCAGTAAAAGACTGTTTAACCCTACAGAACACTGAAAGCATACAAGGCAAAATATCCACCTCAACTAGAATCATTGTCAAGTTTCGACTGATAATATATGACCTTCACTGCTGCTGGCCAGACACTTCCAACACCTATGGCAGCCAAGCCCATAAGCCCATGTCAAGATCCAAGCTAAAGTACTATTCTTATCTGTTAGGCCAGCAGTGATCCGGCTATTTACTGTATTGATGTACTGCAAGTTAACAATTTAGTTTAGTCTGTGTTTTGTGCTTCGGGCCTTTGTTGCGATCCTGCCAAGCACACTGGTCCAGTCGCCCCTTACATCTAGTCTTGCTCAGCAATATTCTGTGGATATTTCGGCCAGTAGCTGCCAACATCCAGTAGTTCAACCTGCAGGTGAAAGTGGATGTAAAAGTGAAAATACCACCTACCCATCCATCTTTTTTTTCTTAGACCCCGCTCCAAAACCAAAACAGGTTTTGTCATCAGTAATGGTCCTTTTTTCAAAATTGCAGATTGGGGGTCATTCCATTGATACTTCAACATATACTATACTAATGTTTAAAGAATATTAAATATTTAAGTAAAGCCTACACTCCATTAACAAACAACAACAACAACAACAAATAATGGTAAACTATTCCAAAAGTACCATTTAACCCCTTAACACCGCAGCCAAATGTACAAGTTGTGAACGAAACAAAATGTAAACAAAACCTGGTATTTGCGCTGTATGTCTGTCCAACCGTAATTCACCTCTTTCATATTAAATGCACCCCCCCTTATTATATATCATTTTATTCAGGGGAAACAGGGCTTTCATTTAATATAAAATATTTAGCTATGAAACATAATTTAATATGAAAAAAATGGGAGAAAATAATATATTTATTTTTTTAGTTCTACATGACATTTTAACTGTCAATGTCATAATACTTTTTGCTTTTACTGCAATAAAACACATATTTGTCTTCAGCAAAGTCTCACGTGTAAAACAGTACCCCCTATGTACAGGTTTTATGGTGTTTTGGGAAGTTACAGGGTCAAATATAGCGTGTTACATTTGAAATTGAAATTCGCCAGATTGGTTACGTTGCCTTTGAGACTGTATAGTAGCCCAGGAAATAAATTTACACCCATAATGGCATACCATTTGCAATAGTAGACAACCCAAGGTATTGCAAATGGGGTATATCCAGTCTTTTTTAGTAGCCATTTGGTCACAAACACTGGGCAAAGTTAGCGTTAGTATTTGTTTGTGTGTGAAAAATGCAAAAAACGCCAATTTTGGCCAGTGTTTGTGACTAAGTGGCTACTAAAAAAGACTGGACATACCCCATTTGCAATACCTTGGGTTGTCTACTATTGCAAATAGTATGCCATCATAGGGATAATTTTCAGTCTTGGGCTACCATAGGGTCATAAAGGCAACGTAAGCAATCTGGCGAATTTTAAAGTGAAAAAAATGAAACACAAGCCTTATATTTGACGCTGTCATTTTTGAAAACACCATAAAACCTGTACATGAGGGGTACTGTTGTACTCGGGAGACTTCGCTGAACACAAATATTTGTGTTTCAAAACAGTAAAAAGTATTGCAGCAATAATATCGTCCGTGTAAGTGCTGTTTGTGCGTGAAAAATGCAAAAAACGTCACTTTTACTGGCGATATCATCGTTGTAATACATTTTACTGTTTTGAAACACTAATATTTGTGTTCAGCGAAGTCTCCCGAGTAAAACAGTACCCCCCCCCCCCATGTACAGGTTTTATGGTGTCTTGGAAAGTTATAGGGTTAAATATAGTGCTAGCAAATTAAATTCCCTATACTTTCGGCATGGGTGGTCAGGCGGGTCCCGCTAATTGTAATTAATTAGGATACCTAATTATGTAAAATTATTACATAAATATATGTGTAAAATTAATATATGTATATATATATATACATATACGTATTTATATATAATTTTTTAAAATATTTTTATTTATATATAGGTATATATAGTGATATATACGTATATATTTATGTATATAGATATATATATTATTTCGTTCTACGTGTATTTTGATATAAATATATATATATTAATATCACAATACAGTTAGAACGAAATAAAACACATCTATATATTTTTTAATATTTTATTTTGAATTATTTTATTATTTTATTTTTTTACATATTTATTTTTTATTTTATAAATATATATAACAATAATTATATATTTAATCAGCATCAGTCTACGTGTAATTTGATATTAATATATATATATATATATATATATAATTATATATATATATTAATATTAAAATACACCTAGACAGTGTATGTGTGTGTGTGTGTATATGTGTATATATATATATATATACTTAGATCATATATATGTAATATATATATATGATCTAGGTATACATTTTTTTTTTACACATTTTATTTTTACACTTATTTTTATTTGATTTTCAGCCAGCAGGGGGACTAACTGTCATTACAGTTAGTCCCCCTGCTGGCATTGCTGCAGCCAGCTATCCCGGCCATGTGATTGTGAGGTCCTCGCAAGGACCTCACTCTCACATGACCGGAGGGGACCGGAGGAGGAAGATCTGCCGTGGGGGGGGCTCCCTGGGAGTCCCCCCAACCGCGATCGCTGGCGTGGGATCGCCGGCGACCGGGTAAGTGAATTAAAACCGGAGGGCGTACATTTACGTCCTGCGGCGTTTAGAGCCGCTTTTAAAAGGACGTAAATGTACGCCCTCCGGACTTAAAGGGTTAAAGACGGTGGTCTTTGTGGGCACATCAAATCACTGTACATCATGCCACTACACCACCATTACTTTGAGATCAATTTGTAATACTTGCTCAGCGAACTAAGAAAATACGCTTAAAAAAACTAATTTAATGTGAAAATTCCTATTCTCTTGAGAGAATCTGTGACATAATTGCTTTTCACTGCCTAATCTGGTCTTATTTATGACATTCATGAATTTTTGTATATTGACTTAATTATCTATACATTTTATTTTTTTTATTTTTTATTTCCATACAAAAAGGTAATACAAACTAAATATAATGGATGAATTCATAAGGCCTTGCATTTTCTCTTGTTTTGTCTTGTTTGCTCTAAATGAACACAAATTACATAAAACATTCCTTGTGTTGACATGGTCATTGTCAAGACATGCTCCCATCAACAGAGCACTCAAACCAAATGTCTACATTGTCCTTGAGAATGGGTTAGCCATAACCTGCTTTTCGCTCACATTATTTGAGTCATTTCTCTGGAATGGCCTTGCTGTATATTAGGTTGAATCAGAAGGCTACTTTATTAATGTAAGCTAGAACATTTATATTTATTTCTGCAAGTTACAATGACCTGCTTCATCAGAGGTCAAATGCCAGATGACTTTGAATATGATAATTTCGTACCCCGGCCGGCAATCTTTAGTTAAGTCAAGTCTGCAGATGTTAACAACCCATGGCAAATTGAATAGCTGCTTATAATCTGCAGACAAATTGTACACAAACAGATCTGCTTTGAATTAAAGCCCAAGTACATTTCCGAACGACATATTTAACGAAGCGCAGACTGCACGGCAAGAAAACTACAAATGTGAATCAAATCACGTATCCGTCACGAAACAAGTGAACCTGCACAGCCCTTCCTGCAAGTCTGAAAGGTTCTTCAATCCACTGCTGATTTTCTTTGCCGATGGGTTGGGTATAAAGGACACAAAACATTTCAGATCCCTCAAGGAAAGACATGCGAGTCACATTAGATGGCACCTCAGCTATCATCAAGACACCAAAACCCTCTGTAGTCTCATTAACTTTCTGAATTCAAAAAGACAATTCTGTAAATGTCCCCTTCGGTCTGAAACAAGATATTTACAGGACGTACATAAATTGGTTAATCGGCCTACTGCCAGAAAGCCTGGACTGCGTACTTTACTGACTCACTACCAACAAATATATTTACATCGGAGCAACAACAACAACACTATTACAGAATTTATTTTGTTTTCAATATAGTTGTGTTCACCAAAATATGTTAAACCAAGGTTTAACATCCTTCCTTAAAAGGAATATTCTAATGAACGTGAGTTCAAAAAACCCAGAGAAGATTCAGTCACAGCCTCCCTGCCATTTCAGAGGACTATGCTTCAATAGGTCCATCACTGACAGCAGAGGACCTCTCTTTAGCAAAGACTCTATAGCCCAACTTGAACTGGTACGAGATCATTCAGAGGATGTTTTTACATTTAATCATAATATTTAGGGTTCACTAAATATTTTAGTTTTTGAAGAGCTTGCCATTTGGGGACACGGCCAAATACTGTTCTCTTGATATCCAAACGAGAGCCACATTTGGTCATGTCAATTCTGCATATTGCTCTCTGCACTTGTATGGATTGGAAGGGTTAGATAAAGCTATTTAGATGTAGTATAGGTACCTATAATGCCTTACACAGTTAGGCAATGCAGCTGGGACAGAGTTAATGCATTCTGAATTTGTTTTAGTGAAACATGAGACAATCAGCAGGTAATTATAGAAGCGTGCAGAAGGCTGGTGTGTAATTATCAGTGAGCCGATCACTCTTCTACACTTGTTTTGATGAGGTTCTGTCTGTTTCTCTTTTTCTGAAGCTGAAAAAGCGCCGAGTTCTTGCCATCAAATTATTTAATATTTTCTTTTTTTTGTCGTTGGGTGACTTTGCCATCACAAATAAGGCAAACAGGATGTCACACGCACAGCGTGCGTTATGACAGATAATTAATTGGTAAGTGGATTTTCCCAGTCATCCTGATGTACATTATACAGGAGGAAATGCACAGTGTTTGTATTGATGTAATTTAGACTACCAGCGACTAATTAACAGCGGGGACATTTCTCTAGAGACTGCACGATGCAAGCTCCGACGCACACTTTCTAAATCATTTAATCTGTGTTTGTCTCCGTTACAAAATTACATCTGCCCGTGAAGACTGCTCGAAGATCAGAAACTACTCTAAACAGAGCCAGAACTATAACATATACCAGAAAATATCCATTACATAAAGACAATAGCTCTATTTCCATCAATAATACAAAAAGGCAAAAGACATGTGATATGAACAAGTGAAGCGAACAGCTGATCCTTGTCCCCAAACTGCTGGAGGCTTCAGTTTACTTGTTTGTTTTATTTAACACTTCTTTAACAGCTTTTGTTTATACCGATTACCATTAATTTTTTCCGACTACGGAAAACTAATTCATCTCCTGCAACTGTCATTTAAAAAAAACAAACCAAAAAACACACCAAGTCTTCATTGAATACTTTTTTTTTTACCAATCTACTTCCCTTATACTTCCCATACATTTGGTGTCCCTTTACCCCACTCCCTCTAGAATGTAAGCTCATTGAGCAGGGCCCTCAATCCCTCTGTTCCTGCGTGTCCAACTTGTTTGGCTACAACTACATGTTTGTTCGTCCACCCATTGTAAAACTCTGAAGAATTTGTTGCCGCTATGTTGTAAATATAATAATAATAATTATAATAACAATTACACATGCACCTCTGCAACATTCTCTTTGTGAAACTATGATGCTTATAGTTTTATGGGATAGGATAAACAGACCTGGATTCCAATAAGTGTTTTTTTCTATTAAAACAAACACTGTACAACTTTAAGAATGGCTATAAATGCAGGTAAATTAATTTGCATGAATCACAACGCTAAAGGTTTTTGAAATATTTATAGTTGGAGAACTTACCTACTGGTTTCACAGGTTAACTGATCGTGCCGGTTAGAGGGAAGTGTGTATGAATAAATGTTTATCAGTGTCGTATCAGAATGTTCACAACAAGTGCCTTGTGATATCTAGTCTCCGTATGTATAAGGCCGTCTTTAACTCAGGGCAATGTGGGCAGACGCTCAGGGCCAAAGGTTTGAACACAGGCCTGTAGTACTAAAGAGGGGGTTATGTGAATGTATAGGTTCTAAGTAGAAATTTGTTTTATGGGGGGCAAAAAATGTTAAACAAATTTTAACGAACAGCTTTTTAGAAAATACTTCCAAATAATAATAATTTTTTAACCAGTTGGTCACGAAGTCAAAAAGGTTTTTATCACTGTGGTATATGCAATGCATGTAAGAATACAAACATATCGAATAAAAATTTAACAGAATTTAGTTCATTTGTTACGAAAACAGAATTTTAAATTTACTCTCATTCCATGCCACTCAAGTAATGTAATATATCTACTCAAATGCACGTGTGGATATCAATATATAGGAAAAACATCAAGACCTATAAAAAATAGAATTGGTAAACATATAAAAAAATATAAAAAAGGGTTCGTCAACCACAGTGTATCAAAACACTTTTTAGAGACACACGGATCAGATCCAAAATTTCTGGAATTTTGTACAATAGAAAAAGTAAATTTGCACTGGGCCATAACATTGACTTTGAGATCAATAGTGTTCTATAAAACTATATAATAATAGGGTATGTTACATATAACCTTTTAATATTATTTATATTTTCATTACACCATAATTCTCATTCCTCCTCTATTCCACATTGTTCTATTTCTCTTTCACAATGTATCCGTGTGTTTTTGTAACTAGATATTTCTTAACATGACCAGATACTATTCTGTAGTATATATAATGCATCACCTATTTTATTGACATGTCCTTTTTTAAATACATATTTTTGTTCTTTGTGTGATTTTAATACGTTTTTTTCATATTATATTATACACTCTGATGTGCAATATGAACTGTGGGCATCCTTGCCCTTTTCTGAAATGGAGCGAATGGAATATTAAGCTGAACCAATTCCACCAATATGAAACTGTGAACTACTCCCACTTAGGAAACCACCTGATGACCAGCATCATGAAGTACACATCACAGGAAGTGACGTAGCAGAGATTTGCCTAATGGAGGTACTATGGACCACCGGATACGCGTCACAGGAATTTACATAGTTACATAGCTGAAAAGAGACTTGCGTCCATCAAGTTCAGCCTTCCTCATGTATGTTTTTGCTGTTGATCAAAAAGAAGGCAAAAAACCCAGTCTGAAGCGCTTCCAAGAAAAAAATTCCTTCTTGACCCCAAAATAGCAGTCAGATGTCTCCTTGGACCAAGCAGCTATTACCCCACTAATTAGAAATTATATCCCTGTATGTTATGTTTTTGCAAGTATTTATCCAATTGCAGTTTAAACATCTGTAATGACTCTGACAAAACCACATCTTCGGGCAGAGAATTCCATATCCTTATTGCTCTTACTGTAAAAAAACAACTCTTCTTTGCCTTAGATGAAATCTCCTTTCTTCCAGCCTAAATATGTGACCTTGTGTCCTATGTATAGCCCTGTTTATGAATAGATTTCCAGATAAAGGTTTGTACTGGCCCCGAATATATTTGTATAATGTTATCATATCCCCTCTCAGGTGCCGTTTTTCCAAACGAAACAGATTTAATTTTTTTAACCTTTCTTCATAACTAAAATGCTCCATTCCTTTTATCAATTTTGTAGCTCGTCTCTGGACTTTTTCTAGTGCCATGACATCTTTCTTTAGAACAGGCAGCCAAAATTGCACAGCGTATTCAAGGTGTGGTCTTACCAGCGATTTATAAAGAGGCAAAATTATATTTTCATCCCGAGAATTTATGCCCCTATTTATACATGACAAAACCTTAGTGGCTTTAGCAACTGCAGATTGACATTGCATATTGCTGCCTAATTTGTTGTCTATCAGGAGGCTATATGTACTTTATGGACATAATGGGGTGGGAAAAGACGCTATGCCCGAGACCAGATATGCAGCCATGTTGGGGATGGCGATATACATACTGCCCGGACCATATTTGGCTGTGGGAGGTTTCTGTATACATGTGTAATAAATTGTCTAATTATTTGACCAACTTTATGGCATATATAAAGCCATACATGCTCAGTCTAAAAGATACATGCACCTGAGGAAGACCTTTAATGGTTGAAAAGTGTTGTGCTATTTCTATTTGTTTTTTAACTACTTGTGAATAAATACTCATCTTTTAATACTTACCCTGGACTCTGGAGTTCCTGTGTTGTAGCAGTGCCAAGTTCCTGAAGGCGACTATTGAAAATACCACCCAATACCTCTTTGATGAGATGAAAAGCGCCATTAGTACCGAGCCAACTTTTAATGGGCTCTGAAAATCGTGAGTTTGATGAAATATCCTTACATACATATACTCTACTATATACAGGTTACACTATGTGTGTTTTAACTTATTTGATATAGGCAAAAGAAGCCCCTGTGTATTGGTTACCAAAGAGATATTGATTGTAAGGTAAACCAAGATTTATTTTCTGTGTGCGCAAACCACCTTAATTTTTTAATTGTAATTACATTTTAAGTGTAAATAGTGACACTGCACTTGGGTAATTTTTAGCTGCACCAGTTTGTTTGTTCTAATTAGCCCCATTCTGTCCTTCATTCTACCTCTTTTTACATTTACATACAGAAAAGGGTACTTGCAGGTAGCTAGGTGAACCCTTACCGGTCTGTCAAAGAAATTCATAATCTCAGTAGAAAGGTGATTATAGAGCAGTGACGATAGATTGGGTATCGAGCTGAGGGGAGGGTGCTGGTACAGTACAGTCAATACAAGGGCTTGGGTAACCGTGTTTTGGGAATCCGAGATTTGTCGAGAGGTGTAAGTCAGAGACGAATGAAGAGTGATGGGACGTGGAGGGTTCGGAAGAAACGTAGGAAGTTGATAATAAAGAATGTCCTGACCAAAAATGTGTATGATCCCGATAAAAATTAAACATGGTAATTTACACATATTTTTACCCAATAGGAAATCTCTTGAAACAATCTGCAGTTTGCATGGATTTTCAACACACACAGGGCCAGATTAAGAGCCCAGTGGGCCTGGTGCTGACAATTATGATGGGCCTAAAAGGGTGGGCCACTGACACAAATCACATAACCATTCTGCCGAAAGGGGCGAACATACACAAAAAGGGGGCATGTCTGTGTCCCCATGTCTCCCAGTTCCTTAGGGTCTATGTCCCTATGCCTCCCAGTGTCCCCATGTCACTAGGACACTAGAGAACATTGAGAGACATTGGGACACTGGGAGACATGGGGACACTGAGATACTAGGGAACACTGTGAGACCTGGGGACACAGACTCTTGGAGACACTGGGAGACATGGGGACACTGGGTGACTTTGAGACATGAGGGGACACTGGGAGACATGGGGCACTGAGACACTGTGATACATAGGGGACACTGTGATATATAGGGGGCACTGGAGACTTGATAAAGACCTTGGTATAGGTAAAAAAGTTGCAATGTCCAATAAACCTGCTTAAATCTATCACAGTGTGTGCCTGAGATTTTTTTTCTTATATACTAGGGGACACAGACACTTGGGGGCACTGTGAGACATGCGGACACTGGGAGACTAGAGGATTCTGAGAGACATGGGGACACTGAGTCACTAAGGACACTGAGAGACACCAGGGACACTGGGAGACATGGGGCACTGAGGCACTCTGATACATTGGGGACACTGGAGACTTGATAAAGACCTGGGTACAGGTCGAAACGTTGCGGTGTCCAATAAACCTGCTTAAATCTATCACACTGAGTGCCTGAGATTTTTTCTTTTGTACTAGGGGACACAGACACTAGGAGACATGGGGACACTGGGAGAGATTGGGACACTGAGACACTGGGAGACTAGGTGACTTTGGGAGACTAGGAAACACTGAGACAATAGGGACACTGGCACACTACGGACACTGAGAGACACCAGGGACACTGGGAGACATGGGGATACTGAGATACTAAGGACACTGGCTGGAAGACATGGGAATACTGGGAGTGCCCCATATCTCCCAAGTCTCAAAGTCGCTCAGGGTCCCCATGTCTACCTATGTCCCCCAGTGTCTCCATGTCTCTCAGTGTCCCCTAGTGTCTCAGTGTCCCCATGTCGTCCAGTGTCCCCTAGTGTTGTATCCCCATGTATCCTAGTGTCCCTTAGAGTCTGTGTCCCCTAGTCTCTCAGTGTCCCCATGTCTCCCTGCCAGTGTCCCTAGTGTCTCAGGGTCCCCATGTTCCCCAGTGTCCCTATGTCTCCCAGTGTCCCAAAGTCTCAGCATTCCCAAGACTCTCACCGTCCCCATGTCTCGCAGGCTCGGAGCTGCTGTCTGGACTCTCTGTGCAGAGCTGCTCCCCCATGGATTAGTGAGTAGAGAGAGGCAGGGAGGGAACCTCTTATCCCTGCCTCTCTCCACACAAACAGTGACCCTTACTGGCTGGCACTGGTATTGCAGAATAATCTCTGTTTATACTGAGACAGACATTTGTATTGCCGGTGTTACTGCAATACCAGCACCGGCTAAATACCTGAGAAATACTTTTGAGAAATACCTGGCAACCATAAGAAATACCTGAGAAATACCTGGCAACCCTAAGAGTACTGTGTAATGAAAAATTAAATATATATATATATATATATATATTTTAAATCAATGGGCCTATTCCATGGGGCTGGGCCTGGAGCTGCAGCTCCATCAGCCCCTATGTTAATCCGGCCCTGAACACACCAAAAAAGAAGCTTTTCTATAGCTTCTCATTTTTTTTTTTTAAATATAAATCTAAAAAACATTTTCTTTTTATCAATGTCCTATTCTTCCACTGAATGTCAAGCAGCTTCACACCTTCAAAGGTTTTCTAAATAGGGCAAAATGGTCTTCACCAGCTCTTTGATTTGTGCAGTCCTCTTCAAGTTATGGCACCTTTCAACTTTTAGTCTATTTTTAAACGGCTCAGCATGGACGGACACAGTCTGCAAAGCACGCAGAGAGTCCATAAAGCAGATGTATTTCCAGATTGAGAAATCATCTAACAAGACCTTTTTCTTGCTACATTTATTTAAATCATCAGTTTCCCATGATGTCCTTAATACGCAGAATGTACAGAACAGTTTACAGCTGAAATGCAGCCAAAAGCTTTAAAAGTCGTGTACGTTTACAAACAGCTGGGGCCTCGACTTTTAGGGCACACCTGGTTTATAGTGACCGCACTCTAACCTGGGGATACGTACTGAAAATGTACATGGCGCAGAAATATTTTTTTAAACTATTTCTGTAGCTGTCGACTTCTAGATATTCACTGCAAGAAGCGTAATAAATAACTGATATTTAATATACTATTATTAAACATTTAAGTGTTAGGAGAAAGGCCTTTTCGCGTTGTTGATCAAATGGTTAATAGATTTATGCATGGACGTGTTAATTAGAGAGATTAATAATGAATACACTGCTGCTCTTCAACCCTTCTGAACCCAGAATTTATGGTTTGCTCTGTATTATGCCCTAAGCATCGGCCACACGACACTCTTCTGATTTAGAGAATGTCATTGGTTACCAGCCTTAATGACGCATAATCTATAATTAAAGAATGTGATCAATGGAGAGATAGATCAAAGTGTTGCCAGGGACTGCTTCACAAAGTATGAGCGAAAATCCTACTCTACCTTCAGAACATGGCAAATTCTCTTTAATTAGTACTTTACATTTGACTATCCATAACGGTAACTTAGACTCATAAAAAGGTCACTAATTAGATATCCAACTAATACCCATTCTCTTTAAAGGCACACTCCATAGTCTCAATAAAATAAATACAATTTAAAAATATAAATCAGTTTAGTACATATTCCCCAAATAAAATGTATTTATTTAATTATGCATTTTCCCACTGTGGGTATATCTAAAAACAGCTTGCACAAGCCCTCCCCTTCTAACCCCATCCAGACTTTCTGTGGCTGTCCAATCACAGACTTCCCAATCCAGCTCAATGAGAAGTCTTTGCAAGGCAGGTGCCCTGAGCAATTGCTGCCTCTTGTGTTTAGCACCACTGAGCTAACCAAACCAGGAAGCAACAGGAACCGTTGTGTGATTGACAGCCAAGGGGGTGTAACAGTGTTAATTTATAAAAGTGGCAACTTCTTTTGAAATCCACACTTTTTTGTTCAATGAAATAAACAAACAAACACATTCTCTAAACATGAAGCACTTCAGCAAACTATATCATATATATAGAGCATGGTTCTACAGGGGGTATGGGATTAACAGAACAGGCTATAATAGAAATCTAGGAAAGAGGGTCAACACAACCTTTTAGCAAACCCTATTTTGCACAAATAACTAGCTCACTGCTTGGAACAACACTACTGCTAGAATATTTTCAGCAGTCCCACTGCCAGAATGTCACCCACTACCACAATGCTAAAAATATTGAACTCAATTGGTTCCACAGATTGCGTTAAAAGACTTAAAAGATGAGCCTGGGCTTTAACTCCCATTCCCAATTGGTGGATTACAGAGACACCACATGATAGTGCTCTTTGTTGACTCGCACTATAACTATTGTATCCAGTCTGCTGGGATTTGACACATTCCCTGTTCATTTCACTTTACGATCCAACAATGTACAATTCTGAGCCACCCCTAAATATCTCATTCACAGGAGCTGGCAGTGTTTCAGAAAAGCTTTGGGTAAACTGTAACAAGAAAGCATTGCTCATCTCCCTAACAATCAAGGAATAATGTAGTCTAATACTTGGGCCATGCACAGTCTTTATGGTTATCACACGATCCCTCTTAACAGTCTCAGATCTGCATCACAGCAGACATGAGAAGTATTTATTGCATAAATCATTACCAAATGACATTACAATAAGGAAAGCAACCAAGAAAAAACAGTTGTTCGGCAGCAAAGTCATTGGCCATGAGGATTTGCATCTGATTAAATCTCCTTTTTTGAAGGTCCAGACCCCTTACAGAAACGTGATGGTGCATACATTGATGGCGATTACGGAGATTCCCATACGCATTTGCTTCATGCATTAAAAGATGGTATTAACAAAAATAAAAGGCTTTTTTCCCCACCCTTTCTTATTTTCTATATAAACCCAAAGGACTATCGTGGAGACAAAGGTGATCTCTTTTGAAAAGAACACAAAGCCTGAATTGCTGAGAAAATATTACGGAAATTGAAATATGGAAATTAAGTGTCTTACTGGCAGTGAAGTCAGTTTGTTTAGTCGAGAATAGCCACACGGTAATCTTCAGGCTTCCTTGAGTTAATAACAGGTACCTATGCAAACACAAATGGCCTTAGAGCCCGAATGTTTAATTTTTTTTGTGTAAATTTAAAAACATTATGATGCTGGCTACATGCAGGGCCCAAGCAAACGCGAATGCTTCCCATTTCACAATGGGCACTACCACCCCCCCTCCCTCCCCCAAAAAAAGCAAATTACCAAAACAAAAAAACTGATACTATTAGAAATGAGTCTTTTTGTGCGTCACTGATCTCCTGGAGATATGCTGGTAGTTGCTGTGATAACAAGGCAGCCAATAGGAAGTGACACTGGATAAAGACTGTGTTTTGAGGTAGAGGCAGTGATACAAAACACAGTTATTCGCTTAAATCAAACTTTTCCCTAAATAAATCCAAAATGAAAATCTGAATCAGAAATAGTTGATCTGGAAGAATTCTCCAACACGCCATTCTACATCTGGACTATTTCTGCCTCAGTTTTGCCGTTTAGGTTTAATTCATGGAAATTCATAGTTTAGTGAAAATAATCTTAAAAGAGTTTTAAACGATGGCCTGCATTCAAGTGTCAGAAAGTTGTTTCAACCAGAATGTAAGGACCGGTGATGGTAAGTTAGGACCAGTGATAGTAACTATAATAATATAATAACTAGTATTTATATAGCGCCTTTCTCCCAGTGGGACTCAAAGCGCTTTTTCAGCGCACGCTCTCGGAATTAACCAAATCGGCAGCTGAATAGTAATAGATGCTATTATTACCCACCAATTGATGGAACTCATTTTATTGACCTCAGAAGGATGAAGGGCTGAGTTGACCCTGCTGGGATTTGAACCTGTGACCTTGAATTTTGAATAGGGAATTTACCAACTGAGCCATCTCACCGGCATGATCATGCTCAAAGAATCTCAAAATTGGATGTCCCTTTCTCCTAACAAACCTACGTAGCTTTTAACGGACTTTAAGGACTTACCAGCCTGGAGCATCATTTGTTATTTAAAAAAAAAAAAAAAGCTGTTACCCTAAATCTCAAATGCTGTGCAGAGACCCCAAACTGTTTCTACCATTTACTTGTCAGTTCCAAATGTCAAACTAGCCTCGACATAGAGTTACATTTTAATTGTTTGTGTCAATGAAGAAGTTAAAAACAAAGCATGAGTTAGGCGCCTGCTGTAGATAACAAATTATTGTCTAGAGGAGAAAAAAAGTTAAATAAATCGCTTTTGTATTTTACATTTTTTTTTTGTTTGCCAGATGGCGCGGCTCACCCAGCGTAACTTTCAGAATAATTACCACTAACACTAGCTAACTAGTTCTGCCGATCTAAAGATCAGCTGACAAGTCACTGAAAGCGTATTAACAAACAGCTAGCTCCTGCTTCAGTCAGGCTAATTGAGAGCCAGAAGCACAGAGTGGCAATTCACGTGGAGAGGTTTGCAATCTAATTGGAAAACAAATTAAAGAAATTGTGGGAGGTTTGCTGTGGGGACTCCAGTATTTCATAGATTTTTAATAACAGCTCCAGTGCCATTTCATTATAAATAATGGATTTCCACTTCGCTATTTGTCATTGAATAAAGATGGTATTTGCGTTGCATAATAGAACGCGGTTAATTATGGATTCTGATACCTAAATCAGGATAACAGGAGCGTCAGTATGCGACACTTTATAATGTGTTCCCAGGGCATTAAGTATTTATAGACCAATAGGACGAATAGAGATGGGACGCGGAGCACAGCGGGCGTCAGTTTCGTGTTTATTTTTGGTTTTTGTTTTGAGGCTGGGATTTATTGAAGATTGTCCACTTTTATGAAATAACAGCTGGAGGCACGATTCTCCTACCTGCTGTGATGATGGGGGACCGTTCACGTACAGCAATTATTTATTTTACTTAATTTCAAACAGTTGTTATTGTTTCTCAACATAAATTTTTTGGCTTTTGAGAAATAACGATATAATTTAAAAAAAAAAACAAAAAAAACAACAGCTGATGTTTATCAGAATATCACAAAAAAAAAAAATTCTGGTCCTTGTTTCCATTCTCAAAGGCCACCGTCTGGCCATTCTCGACATTCGGTACATATATAAAAATACCAAACGTATTAATTTCCATTTTCAACAAAAAACATAGAATAGACAGTATATAAGTGGTGTCTTGAAAATATATTCTAACAAGGGGAGGCAGATTGTTTGCTTATTCACGCCAAGATTTTTAAGTGTCCTAATTAGAGAATGACATTTTCGGTTCTTAATTTATATTCAGAAAGAATCGCGGAAGGAGAAGCTTGGCCTGTTCTGTTGCATTTTCCCATTCCCTCTCGGACACATCCATGGGAATATCATTAATTAGCATCATTAGCTTTCAGACACTGTCTGCAGCTTCCTGCAGCTTCCACTTAACACCTTCCACTTATTCTCTATTGTCACATTTCATATTTGCATATAGAGAGGCTCACCATCCAGTGTGACTTTGACAAGGGCAGAGCATACTTTCTGTACATGGGTTGAGAATGGCGGGAGAGGAGAAAGAACAATGTCTTGGAACGGTGCATGGCACCACCTACAATCTGAGTTAGTGCGTAGTAGCGGGGAATGAATCCTGAAACTGTTTGCTCGGGTGCTAATAAAGAGATCATTGCTTTGTTAGAACCATTTCCATATTCAGTTTTTACACTTTGTAGGATTTTTTGATGCAAATATCACACCTGAACGACTGGTTTGCCGATTTGCACGCTAAGCTAAATACTCTGAAAAGAAACACTAATCACCAAAACAACTTTATCTTAAAGTGACAAGGTGACCAGGGACACACTAAGGACCAAAAAAACTTTAGCTTAATGAAGCAGTTCTGGTGTATGCCCCTGCAGTAATCAGTTTTGTTTTTTAACTATAATCACACACAGGAGAACCGTTGCGTCCACCAGGATATTAACAGAGTAAGAGATAAGAAAATCTAACTTAAAGGATCACTAAATCCAATAGACCAGCGGTTCCCAAACTGTGTGCCGTGGCACCCCAGCACACAGGGGTGCTGCGGAATATTTCCCCGGTGCTATGATTAACATTACTGCTTAACAGGGGCCAGGTCAAGTGCCCCGGTACTTTAAGACCGCGACCAGGACCCTGTAATGTCAGCCGGCTGGAAGGAAATGACAGTCTGTCACTTCCTCTCAGCATCCTGCAGGGAGACAGCGCGGGAGGTAGAGGAGGCAGCTGCAGCATGAAGGGAGAGGAGCACGAAGAGCTCTAGACCACTCACTCCCACAGCAGCAGGACTCCAAGCCACCCTCCTGGCACATAAGGTATGTGGGCATGTATCAATGTTTGTGTGTGTCAGGGTACATGTGTGTATATGTCGGTGTGAATCCATGTGTGTATGTGTCGGCGTGTATGTGAATTTGTGTGTATGTGTCGGTGTATTTATATGCATCTGTGTGTTAATGTGCATAACATACAAGCACACTCCTTCAATCTAACACGAATAGAATAGAATAGAATAGAATACATAGAAACACACCCCTGCATTCAAACAAAAAACAAATATACAAACACACCCGTTCACTCAAACACAAATACTTCACACAAATGTACATCCACATTTAAAAGTGAACATTACATTCAGACACACCCCTGCAATCAAATGCAAACATTACACCCCTGTATTAAAACACAATAACTATATACAAGCACCTTTTCAAACAGCAACACTGTACATTACACTATAGCACCAGTAAAAGCGGCAGCGCTGTACAGATACGCAACCTAGAAATTTTGACTTGAGGTGCCCTGGAAAAAATACTGAAATATTAAGGGCGCCTTGAACCTAAAAAGTTTGGGAACCACTGCACTAGACTAAGTCATCTCAGTTAGGTGATCTAGGTGCCGTGGCCCTGTAAAATATTGTCGTTTTGTAGAAATACTTCAGGTGAACTCACTCTAAGGCTATATAAAGCATCTCTACAGATTATTTCATGATGTAACTGTTCATCCAATTACATACACCCTCTTCATCACATTTTTACGTACGCATGCCTCATTCAGATCTGTATGTAAGACAAATGAATGCATACGTATTGTGTGACGTATACACATGTATACGTATCATGTTTATAATGTGTCTGCTGTGTCCATGTGTGTCACTGCTTTGGCCAAAACCAACAAACAGCTTGAGGAAGCCAGCCTGACAAACTTGTTATTGGAGCAAATTGAGCAAAACCAGCGGTGAACTTTCTCTGAATAAAGGCTGATCTATACACTATTAGAAGTAAAGATATTTCCACAAAGCTGGTGTAACAAGAATAAGTGCTGAAAAGAAGCCATAGTGCGGAACAAGAAAAATACTTCCCTTGCCAGAGATCACAAGTATTTGTTTGACGCAGAGAGAGTTAGTTATGCTTGTGTGGCTCCCTCTGGCATTTGCCGAAGACGAAGAGTCGCAGTCAGAGCATGCTTACTGCAGGCTGCGTTGTAATCTTTTCTAAGTCCATAGCAAGCTCAGCCCCCATGACTATCAGAGCACACCTCGGAGAATCTCATACAATGTGTGTGCGGTCAACTGGACAGCAGATTGAAAGTAAAGCTTCTTACAAGTGGCCAATATCTTTGGGAATTGCTGCAAAAGACCTGCAAAGGCACGTCCGCTGTCTAGCTGACGGAACTTCTTATAACAGCTTGCTTTAGTGAAAGCAGCGTTGTTTTGAGGAATCCAAGATTTAGAAATACCCCGCCCTGATTCTTCAACCAAGATAGTTGGAAGCAGACGAACCAAGCTTTGGCTGCTGAGAGAGCCTCGATTTATTAACAAACCACTCCAAAATATCTTGACAGTAAATACGATGGCACCTGAAGACTCATAACACCATAACGACTACAATGAGTTGTTTACTTTGTTATTATCGTAAGCATTTATATAGCGCCAACATATTCCACAGTGTGCTTTACAATTATAAAAAAGGGGGTATTTGAGAGGTGAAGAGGGCGCTACTTAAATGAGCTTACAATCCACAAGGCACTCTTGATTTCTTAAAGGGACACTATAATTACCAAAAACAACTTTAGCTTAATGCAGTAGCTTTGCTGTATAGATCATGCCCCTGCAATTTCACTGCTCAATTCTCAGCTATTTTGGAGTTAAAGCACTTTGTTTATACATCCATAGCCACACCTCCTTGCATGTGACTTGCACAGCCTTCCTAAACACTTCCTGTAATGTTTAAACTTCCATTATTGCACAGTCTGTATAATTAAGAATATCCTGCTCTGTTATTGATCTATACACCAATACTGCTTCATTAAGCTAAAGTTGTTTTGATGACTATAATGTCCCTTTAACTTAGGCCTTACAAGCAAATGTAAGGGGCAATTTATAAAGAGACCCTTGGGTGAAATTGTAAACATTCAAAACTTAGCAGGAATATTCTTTTGGTTTCCACGAAGACTGCTGCACTTTTAGAACTCTGCACTAAACTACTCTTTATATAACATATATTTCTTAACAACAAAACCATGATTGTCACTAAGAACTGATAACGGTTATTCGAAATTGATTAGAAAAGGAACATCAAAGTGTTTTAACACCAAACTAAGCTTAGGTCCCTTTCTATGATTTTCATCCTAAGGATTATTAAATGGAATTTCAAGGAGCATCCTCACTGAATTTTCCTGGTGTCGCCATTCATAAAAGGATTGTCAAGCAACAGAACCAAAAAGGATCCCATGTGACAGGCATAACATTGGATTTCATATTACAATTCTAGAACCTTTTGTACTGTTATTATGATCATCGAGTCTCTTTAATAAATTTCCAAGCTGCTAAAAAGAAAAAAAAAAAAAACACCAAAAATACAAAAAAATTCTTTCCATTTTGTCTAAAGAAATTGAAACACAGCTTGTCTAAAAAGTAAATAAAATGAGAAAAAAAACAAGCGTAAAACAAGGTGTCCAAACCTTTATATATATTATATATATTTTTTTATTTATTTATCTTTCAAAAAAACACCAAAGACAGTGACCTTTTTTTAAAATGTGAGCGGTTTGTTTTTCCCTTTAAATCCATCTTCAAATTCAGTTCACTGATTTTTTTTTTTCTTTATGTTTGAACCTTACTGTAAAACCATCTGACCCGTAACTGTAAAAATCTCTCCAAGATTTGCTGGCAATAAAAAAGCAAATCCAAACAAACAAACAAAAAAAAAAACGATAAAAGAAATGGCAGTAAGACGCAGTGACTTAAACATAACGCTTGGTCATTATTTTTTAGGGTATCAAACTGCGGCCCTGTAAATGTTGTTTAACTAACATTACAATAATTCTCTAACTACGTATGAAGCTACTGGGATGAAAAAAAAAATGTTCTTTCGGTGCGGGGTTTGTCCATCTCAAAAATAAATCAAATTAGAAAACCCCTGTGTATACATGGTTACATCTTGCTTAAAAGTGAACAGTCTCATCCCAGTATTATTAAATATATATTTTTAACAGATATACATATTTGTGATATATAAAAAAAATAAAACTAAATGTTGAAATCCACATATTTTTTATCCTGTAACTGGGTGACTCCATTGTATCCCTGTTGGTCACTCTTATATGAGCAGTGCTTTGCACCTGGCAGTCTGCATAGCTAAAGCATACAAGGGACAGGAGAAAATTGAATTATGTTTCTGTTTTCCTCCTCATTAGCAATGTGTGCCTTGGCTGTGCCAGGACTGAACTGGATTATGATGTCATCAGCTTAATTTTTAATATACTTTAAAAAAAAAAAGACATTGCACAATAAAAAGGTTAACACAAGTTACAAGTGCGGAGGCAGTCTTAACTCTGCAATGTAAATATCGACGTTTCTCTAAAACTACAATGGTTCACATTGCAGGGTTAAGAGGGCAGGGGCATTGCAACTAAACCACTTCAATGAGATGGAGCAATCTTTGCGCCTATTGTGCCCAATTAAATATAGTAGTTATGGTGCTAGGTGTGTTCATTTAAGGGTAATTCTGTAATCCAGCAACCAGATCCGTAACCGTAATCACCCTCAGCCAGGATACATGTACAATTTCCTGCTGCTATGCAGTCATGAATCAGCAGTACAAGTCGGGATGATGAGATTTCAGCAAGATAATTCATATGGATATTTTGTTTTAAGGCGTATGTGACTTTTAGCATTGAACACGGAGTAAATCTGAAACCGTAAGAAACATAATGTCTAAGTACCAAGCTGTTACATTCAATTTAATACAGAATGGATAGGTGCGGAGAGCTTTTGCTGCTCACATTACTCTATGGAAGGTAAATTATTTACATTTATTTTACAGCAGCCCATACTGTTAAAATGGTAGGAAGGCTTTTCTTTTTAATGCCACGAATAAAATATTCATGCTGTAATAAACACACCTCCCTCCAACAGACAGAATTGCACAGCCCTGTAGTTCCCAGCCAGCTCTGAAGGTTGGCAAACTCTCTAGTTTTACATGTATCGATATGTGCACAGCTCCCGTTTCCTGATTTGGGGACCCCGTCACACCAAAGAAGATAGACTCATAGACTGCAATTTGTGAAATAGTGTGACCAAAGCAAAGAGGTCCCTGAAACACGGACCCTGCCCAACGATGGCCAATGTGTAGGTTACATTTCTGCATTAGCAATACCAATTCCATCCATACTTTTGGTTGAGACCATCAACTTGGCCATTCAGGCAACAAAATGTAATCACAATATAGATTAGACATGTGCACAATTTATCTATAAACAAACCAAATAGACTGGATCAAAATACTCAAATTAATCAATTTGCCTTTATTCTCCAGATGAATCGATTCATATTGTTGTGGATTAAAAGGATTTTGATCTGGACGATTCAGCTTGTTTATGGACAAACAAAATGTTTGCACATGCCTAATTACAGAGGAATAACTTCTAAATTATCATTTCTGGCCAGTGGGTGTCATAGGGACTCCTAGTTTTAGTCAAGCTGATCGAAACTGGTTTGACCATAAAGTAGGAGTAGGCGCCTGCAGCCTAATGGCATCAAAACGACTACATTGTCATACAGTGCTTATGGTGCCCAGATGGCTGCCTTAAAGTAAGTTCTCTAACAACCAAAAATGGAGCCGCTCATAAGCCGTATTTATATCATAGCTGTGTGCCCTAACAATCTCCAATTAAAGGTCACAACACAGAGTCTAGTGAAATGTGGAAAGGATACAATGGTAGCACTTTAGGAGGCACAGAGAGAAGATAAAATAGGTTCAGACATCGAGAGGATTCTACAGCAATAAAACCTTTAAAGAAATAAACCTTGTACGTTCATTTCTGATGACCCTGAACTACACATCACCACAATGCTTAAAAGGAATAGCGGACCCATCGTGTATCTAATGGTAACATTCCATCTGACCGTTGTTCTTCAAATGCAGTCATAAAATATTATCAACTTGACTTTCTCCTTTTGAAAACAATGGATCTATCTGATGGTCGAAGGTTGCCATAAATGATATGTTTACGTGGTTACACTTACTTGCGCATAGTAAACATGATATGGCTTAAACACTCGATAATTGTTTTCATAGACGTGGGTTAACAGGATGCGAAAGATGGTGCTTTGTCATTTACGATTTAGCCCCAAATTTGGTTTTACGCCATTTATCACAAAAGTCTAATGTTATTTAGTTTAATTTGGTTCGGGTTTCATATTGATTCGCTCTAAAAATCAGGTCTATTGTTCCCCTATCCTACGGGGGATTTTCATCTTAAATGTGGTACATGAACAGTCTCAGCGTTTTACTTTATATTTCATTTATACATGTTATACTATTGTGCGGATGACCTGTTATACCTCAGTACAAAGATATAATCCTATCCTTTTCCTAAAAAAAAAATCCTACCAAGAAAAACAGTACCTTTTTTTTTCTCTTTAAATAACACTAACATTACAATAAATCTGTGCTTCGTGTCAAAGAAAGCATTTGGCGTTTATCATTTGCTAAAGATAACAGCAGACCTTTAAATAAAGGTGGAACACGGGGAACATTTGTAATAAATCTCATTTGTCAATTACATCCATAGAGGAGAGAGAAATATGCTGCGTAAAGTTAACCTGGTAAGGTTTGATGTGAGACACAAGACCTACTATTTAAATCCCACGCGAAAGGTCGGGGAGCGAGTGCAAACAACAGAGAGACATTGACTGAAGTCAAAATAAAGTTTAACACCAGAGCAGTTATAATATATTTCCTGTATATATTACCCAGTCAGATGATGTTAACGCCACCTCAGGACTATTCACGAGGTGAACGAATGACTAAACTGCAAAATGGAGTCTGAATTATGATAATTGGAACTGCAAAGGGTTAAAATATTGCAATTTTAGCCGGGCTGACTGGTTCAGACTACTGGAAAATATTGGTTTAGGATGTTATGCATCAGCTTCAGTCAGGGCCGGATTTACATGTCACGTACCTATAGGCACAGCATTTTAGGCTCCATTGGCTCCCCCAACCCAAAAAAAGGCAGATAAAGTGAGTTTAGTTTCAGATTTAGGCTTTGAGTTTTGGGAAGAGTTAAATTTAGGGTTAGTGAAAAGAGGATGTTTAGGGTACATGTATTACTCAGTCCTGCCCCTGCTTCTCCTGCAAGGCATTTCCTGTGTGAGAGGCTGTTCGTGGGCAGATGGGAAGTGATCCTTTTCACTTCCTGTCCAGCCTCACACACAGACCCTGGAGGAGCCGGGACAGCACTGAGTTTTACATCCTCTAAAACAGTTCATGCAGCTCTGTTAGAAGCCAAACTGGACTACAGAGGACACTGGCCAAGTCTCCTGGTACAGATCTCTCCGCACCTACCTATTTAAGCTAAACAAAATGCTGCAAGTAGGTGCCCCCTACATGTTCCTACTCTGTCTAATGGGGAATCTGGCCCTGGCTCTGATTCTAATGCAGCAGGACACAATAGACACGTTATCTTCAAACTGCACAAATTGATCAGCGCTGAGCTGAGGGAGGAAGGCTGCACATCTGCTGGTGAGCCTGGTAAGCATGCGCACATCCTGGCATGCAGTTTTTCAAAGGGATTGACCACCTTGGTCACAAATGATATCATTATATAATCAACGTAACTAGCATCTCACCTCCTGTCCACATTAATGCATCCCAATACTGGATGGTAAGAATTTACATACCAGTCATCTGGGGGCAATCGTCCTCTGTGCCTCCAGTCCCCCCCTTTTTTCCCTTTTCTCTGCACTCATTTCTGAGCAGCTACAATAAAGTTGTTGTTTCTTATTAAAGCTATTTAAGCCTATCGGAGTACATGACATTTTGCTTATTAGCCATTAGGCTTCTTGATGGCCCTATTGGCTTGTAAGGGGTTTTTACATTTCTCAGAGGCAGGAAAGAAAGACTAATTCACATGCAATTGCTTTGTAATGTTACATTGAAAGCTCATTTGGACGCGAATATTGGATAAAGAACTCTTTAAATGGAATCCCTCCGGACAACTCCTGCACACAAACCTTCAGATAATTCCTATCCACACGTACATTCTCTTCGTAATAATGCGTGGTGTTGTCAGGAGATCTGAAAGTACTCTATGGACGGAAATCAAAACCTTGTAAACCATGAAAGTGCTGCATTGTAACAATGATTTTTATATGATCATTGCCATTAAAGAATCTATTCTTTAAAGGAACACTAGTCACACAGACCACTTCATCTCAATGGAGTGGTGTGGGTGCAGTGGTCCTGTAGTTTTAACCATATGTTTTTTTGCTGATTTTTTTTAGAAATTGCTATGTTTACATTGCAAGGTTAACCCTTTAAGAAGAACACGTGACGGAAATACTCCGTCATGATTCCCTTTTATTTCAGAAGTTGTGTCTTTAAGGGGTTAACCCTACCTCTAGTGGCCGGTCTTACTGACAGCCACTAGAGGCGCTTCCTGAGAATCAAATGCTGATTAGCAGCATTTATTTTTGGAGGAGTGAGTCGCACATGCCTAGTTATAATCCATTGCTTCTCTAACAATGGACTGGAGAAAATCACCAGTGATGTCACCTTGAATGCCAATATCACCTTAGGAAGAGCTGGAAGCTGCAGTGAAGGAGTTATTAAACTTGTTTTTTTTTGGTTTTTTTTTTTAATCAGCAAAGAGGAGTATACAGAAGGAAATCTATAGTCCAGAAATAATTATTGTTATGTTAAGGACTCTAGGTTTCCTTTAAACCAACATTGCCATTCTCTAAAAACAATTACACAACAGAATCTGCACCTGCTTGCGTTAACTTCTAATCCTTAAATAAAAAAATTGACTTCTAATTTAGGATTGTACATGGTGATTGAGGGATTCTAGGGGAGTCAGAAGGACAATTGTGCCTATACAGAGAGCATTCTTGAAGCATTCACTTAAAGGCCAAAAGCCCCGTAATGCTTGTCTAGTGCAGTCTGCGCACATTTAAACAAATCGCTCACGCTGTACTTTCCACTGATGTCCCCAGAAACAGGACCCTGTAGAAAAAAAGGTGGTGAGACTGAGATCCCAAATTTAGGACTGTCCAGCTAAATTTCAGAGTGTTGGCAAGAATGCCGTCTTCTTCTGTGAACCTGTGTAGTCCCGCCACCTGGTTGCTGAGCTGGGGCTGTTTCTAGATGTTCTCATGTTACAGCTCTAACAGGGCATAATTATGAAAATGAGTCTTGACAGATGTTGAACAACAAAGAGAACCTGTGTACGCCATGTCCTGGTACATAGGCGTGCGCCCCCGTGGCACGCCTATGTATTGAGTCCTGCAGGAACAGCGTTCCTGCACTTTTATTTGAGCAGGAACGCTGTTCCTGCAGGCACTCAGCTCCCCCTTCCTCCCCCTATGTTCCCCCTGTCATGGGGGGGGGCAAGAGGTGAAGGACCCCCACCCCCCGGTCAAGCGCCGGTCTCCACTCAGCCGCGGCGAGGGAGCTGTGTGCTCTCTGCTTCCTCTCGCCGCGCGCTGTTTGCTGATGCCGGAGCCGGAATATGACGTCATATTCCGGCTCCCAGCTACAGCAGACAGCCCGCGCGGTGAGAGGAAGCAGAGAGCACACAGCTCCCTCGCCGCGGCTGAGTGGAGACCGGCGCTTGACCGACCCACTGGACCCCAGGGACAAGTCCACGCCAGCACTCC